>NC_073384.1:13037041-13287041 GCF_028641065.1 Leucoraja erinaceus | reverse complement strand
CGTAGGTTTACTCCGGGGGCTCCGGTTTCCCCCCACACTCCAAAGACTTACAGGTTTGTAGGCTAATTGGCTTGGGATAATTGTGGAACTGTCCCTCTTGTGTGTGTAGGATAGTGCTCAATGCACGGGGATCGCTGGTCGGCGCGGACTCGGTTGGCCGAGGGGCCTGTTTCCGCGCTGTATATCCAATCTAAGGTTGGCTAATCTATTTCAAGATTCAAGATTCAATTTAATTGTCATTTGGACCCCTTGAGGTCCAAACGAAATGCCGCTTCTGCAGCCATACATTACAAACAAATAGACTCAAGACACAACATAATTTACATAAACATCCATCACATCGCTGTGATGGAAGGCCAAAAAAACTTATTTCCCACCTTTCTTCTTTTGCATCTAACGCACTTGTGGTTGCTACCAGTTACTAAGCCTATTTGCTGTAAAGTATTTCCTTTGATTGAGGAAACAATTTTGTACGTCTTTTTTTGCCATCTTCTTATGGAGTCCACACACGAGATTAGAAGTTGTTTAGCCAGAGTTGAACACACTTCTCAGCATCTGTATACAATGGTGTTTGTCTTGCACTTCTTGTGCTTCTTGTGTGTGGTGGTGGAAAGATTGATGGAAACAGGGCTGCGACGTGAATGTGTTTTTTGTCATTCTACACAACTAGCCATTCACAATTGCCTTTTTCTGTCCACATACTTTTTTTGACTTTGGGCACAGTCCAGCAGCACAGAAAACAGGCCCTTCAGCCCAACTTGTCCATGCTGACTAAGATGCCCCAACTAAGCCGGTTCCATTTGCCCCCGCATCCTTCTAAACGTTTCCGTATCCAGATTTGTCTTTTACATTGTAGTTCCTGTTTTTCATTGGCGTTTGGTCCATATCCCTCTAAACCTTTCCTGTCCATTTACCTGTCCACTTGTCTCTTACATGTTGTTAACTACCTCCATGGGCAGCTCGTTCCATACACTGAGTGAAAAGGTTGCCCCACCATCCAACCACCCTGTTTCCTATTCATTCTTTCTCCTCTCATTTTAAACCTATGTCCTCGTTTTTTTTCTTTGGCTATCTCCGTCAGGCGGATGTTGTAGTGATGTGATATGATAGAATGGGAAGTTCCACAGCCATTAGCAGACGTGTATGTCGTCAATGTCAAGAGCTCAGTATTGATCAAAATGAAATATCATTTGACCGCTCAACGGAGGTTGAAGATATGGATGCGGCCAGCAACACAGCCGTGTTCAAAGCCACCGCATCCCAAAATATGACAAGCTCATGATCTGCTTGGAGCCAGCGCTTAATACTCTGCCATCAAGCAATGGAAATGGGATGCCATCAGGGGATGTGGTGAGTTATTATGTGAATCTGCCTCTCTGCCAGCCCACTCGCTGCCAGCCTCCACTGATGTAGACAAACTGGATTACATGGACCATTGTGAACTCCACCTCCGCAGGATAATCGATGCAAGCTCTGCTTTGTTCTGTACCTTCCCATACCTCTAGTTTCCCCCCTCCCCTTACTCTCAGTCTGAAGAAGGGTCTCGACCCGAAACATCACCCGTTCCTTCTCTCCAGAGATGCTGCCTGTCCCGCTGAGTTACCCCAGCATTTTGTGTGCATCTTAGCTATCTGTCAAGATGGCATTTATTTTGCAAAGGCATGTAAAAGGCATGTAGATGTAAAAAATGTCCCCAGTGTGTGTTGGATCGTGTTAATAAGCGGGGACTGCTGGTCGGTGCGGACTCGGTGGGCCGAAGGGCCTGTTTCCGCGCTGTATCTCTGAACTAAACTACACTAAACTGTTCCTCGTTTGTCATATGCACCATGCATGGCCTATAATTCTCACAGCTTGGCACTCACCACAGACATTGTTGTTGGAAAATCCTTAGTCCAAAGCCACTTCCATCCAAGGCCACCACATGGAATTAATCTTTCTCCCCAACCCCACATGCCCTCCCCTCCCCCCACCATCCTTGCCATCTTCCGCCACCCTAGTCATGTCACCAGTTCAACAGTTCTCCACATTGTCTGTCTTGAGATCGATCACACCTTCCCCAGCCAACAATGGACCTACCTGGCAACAACTGCCTGAGATCATTTGTGGCTGACCCTGGTCTTTTCTTGCATCCAGCTCTTCCCCTCTCCCCAACCCTCCACCCTCTGCTTTCAGTTTAAGGAAGGGTCCCGACCCAAAACATCACCCATCCTTTTTCTTCAGAGATCCTTCCCCCCCAGAGGACATGGGTTTAAGGTGAGGGGGGAAAAGATTAATAGAAACCTGAGGGGTATCTTTTTCACACAGAGGGTGGTGGGTGTATGGAATGAGCTGTCGGAGGGGGTATTTGAGGCAGGGACTATCACAACGTTTAAGGAACAATTAGACAGGTACATGGATAGGAGGGATTTAGAGGGATACGGGCCAAATGCAGGCATGTGGGACAAGTGTAGATGGGCCATGCTGGTCGGTGTGGGCAAGTTGGGTCGAAGGGCCTGTGTCCACAATGTATGACTCTATGCTGCCTGACCTGCTGAATTATTCCAGCACTTTGTGTCTATCTTTGTTCCAACTCTCGGCAGATGTGGCAATGAAGCAGTTTGGAAGTAATGTGAGAAATGATACCAGTGGTTTTGTCCTCCCTCCCAAGTCATGCACTCTGTGATTCTCCAAGCGCTTAATGAATATTCCCAGCACTAAATGCTCCCATAGTTAGAGCATTGCACTCGAAGCAGAACTCGTTATTAAAGCCACCAGCATCTAAATTCCAATGATGTTGCATTGCTTCCAAACTTTTAATCTGTCTGTGCAGCAAAGATGTTTTCACGAGAGTTAGATAATAGACATTAGGTGCAGGAGTAGGCCATTCGGCCCTTTGAACCTTCACTGTGATCATGGCTGATCATCCACAATCAGTACCCCGTTCCTGCCTTCTCCCCATATCCCTTAAGAGCTCTAACTCACTCTTGAAAGCATCCAGAGAATTAGCCTCCACCGCCTTCTGAGGCAGAGAATTCCACAAATTCACAACTCGCTGTGTGAAAAAGGTTTTCCTCATCTCATGGCCTACACCTTATTCTTAAACTGGTTCTGGGCCCCCCCCAACATCGGGAACATCTTTCCTGCCTCTAGCGTGTCCAATCCCTTAATAATCTTATATGTTTCAATAAGATACCCTCTCATCCTTCTAAACTCCAGTGTATACAAGCCCAGCCGCTCCATTCATTCAACATATGATTAGCTTCTTTCGACAGCTTCATTCTTTCAACAGTTAGATTCAATTCTTAGGGATATCGGAGTCAAGGGATATGGTGAGGAAGCGGGAACGGGTTACTGATTTTGGATGATCAGCCATGATCATGTTGAATGGCGGTGCTGGCTCGAAGGGCCGATTGGCCTACTCCAGCACCTATTGTCTATGTTTCTATGTAAGGCGAGTGCCAAACTGTGCAAGGGACGTGGTTTCTGTGTTGTTTCTGGCAGCAGTGAATGATGCATCATGCCCGGCATCCTGAAGATCTTTGCGGTCAATGATTCCTCAGGTTGCTGTTTGTGGATCCATGCAAGTACTGCTTGTGTTGGAAGGAGCTATAGATGCTGGTTTACACTGAAGATATAGGCAAAGTGCTCATAACTCAGCGGGACAGGCAGCATCTCTGGGTAGAAGGAATGGGTGATGTTTGGGGTCGAGACCCTTCTGAAGAAACATCACCCATTCCTTCCATGCAAGCACTGCTAATTGCTTCAGTTATCCAATGTTAAATTCAGCCTATATCTCTGGATACCAGCCCTTCGGCCCACCGTGTCCGCGCTGAACAGCAATAATCCCGTACACCAGCAATATCCTACACACACAAAGCAACCTACAAACCTGTAGGGAGGAAATTGGTGCACCCAGAGAAAACCCATGTGTCAGAATAGACTTGCTGGGCTGAATGGCCTAATTCTGCTCCTAATGGACTTATTAAATCGCTGTCTGTTACCACACGTGAAATACAATGATCAGAGTTGCGTTATCTACACTAACTCACACGAGTACTGTTGGGCAGCACGGGGGCGCAGTAGTAGAGTTACTGCCTTACTTTGCAAGGTTCAATCCTGACCACGGGTGTTGTCTGTGCGGAGTTTGTACGTTCTCCCCGTTCCTCCCACACTGCAAAGACGTACAGGTTTGTAGGTCAATTGGCTTAGGTAAAACTGTAAAATTATCCCCCAGTGTGTAGGATAGTGTTAATGTAAGGGGTGATCGCTGGTTGGTGCAGACTCGGTGGGCCGAGTATCTATAAAGTCTAAAGCCTCTTGTTGATTGAGTTCAGCGTCCAACTGGATTTAACTTCAACTCAACAGCAAAAAACTGCAGATGCTGGAAATCTGAAATAGAAACAGAAAATGCTCAAAACACTCAGCAAGTCGGGCAGCATCCGTGGAGAGAGAAGCCGAGAGGAAAGAACCTTTCCAAGTTTAATAAATCTCTGTCCTTTCAGCGACTGCCAGCGTCATATCAGTGTCGCCAAAAGATGTTGAACATTTCAAAATCCAGCGGCGACAGAAAAAATGTTGCGACACTTGAAAAAACACCGCGCGTCATATGGCCGCGCCGCCACGTCCCGCCACGTCCCGCCACGTCCCGCCGCGTCCCGCCGCAAATTTTCTGGTGACCTGACACATCAGTCAATGACGCCGGAAGTCGCCGGAAAAATCGGCAAGTGGGACAGGCCCTTTAGTCTTTCCATCTTGTTCAGAATGCTTTCGATGGTCTGGTTTGGATCAGGGCCGGATCGCAGACTTGATATTCCCAGTGTTCTTCAACAACGTGCTTGCCTTCCTGCTTTGTGTCCTCGTATCCCGGTCAGGTTTGAAGCTGCCAGCCAGCGGAAACGCGGAGGGTTTCCGCAACAACTTAGCAGCAGCCCTGTGGTTTGGCACGACCTGCCGCGCATCTGTTCGCAGAAGCAAAATGTGCTGCTTTCGTTCGGAAAACATCATTTTTTCCTAGTGTAGCAACTTTGCGAATGTCATGTTTGATTAGTAGCTGGGAACGAGCAATGTGGGATGAATAAGTGGAAGGATGTACGCCTTACTTTGCTGGAGGGAGCCCCCACGTAATAATAACACATCCCTGGGGATGGTAGGCACACAATCTCCAGCATGTTCTTATTTGTAATAAAAACAGAGTGTGCAGGTCAGGCAACACATGTGGAGAGAAAAACATAACTGGAGTTGATGTTTCACAATCGTTACCTTTCATCAGAATTCTCCAGGTCCCTTTATGCTTCCATTTCCTTGACTTGCTGCCATTTGTCTTGTATGCTGGTGCATACTTCAATAGGCAACAAAATGGGACACAGATATAGAGTCAAGGGTAGACACAACATTCTGGAGTAACACAGTGAACCAGACGGCATCTCTGGAGAAAAGGAACAGGTGATTTTTCGGGTCGAGACCCTTCTTCAGATCCAGCTGAGTTACTCCAGCTGTTTGTGAATTTGGTTTAAACCAGCATCTGCAGTACCATCCTACACATACAGAGGCAAGCACGGAAACTGGCCCTTCGGCCCGACTTGCCCATGCCGAACAAGGTGCCCCATCTACACTAGTCTCAGCTGCTCCCGTTTGGCCCATATCCCTCTAAACGCTTCCTATACATGTACCTATAGTTCAGTTTAGTGATACAGCAAGGAAACAGTCCCTTCGGCCCACCGAATCCGCGCCGACCAGCGATCCCCGCACATTAACACTATCCCACACATACTAGGGATAATTTACACTTATACCAAGCCAATTAACTGACAAACCTGTACGTCTTTGGAGTGCGGGAGGAAACCAAAGATCTCGGAGAAAACCCACGTGCTGTAAGGCAGCAACTCTACCGCAGCGCCACCGTGCCGCCCAGTCATATATTCACATTAGTTACAGATGGAATCCATCTAATTCTCTGATCTTCCCAACGCAACCTATGTTTTTACATATTATATCCATTTCACGATGCAGGTATTGCTTTTTAACTCACTGGAATCTTTGTGCCATTCCCTCCATGTTCCAGTGTGCCAAATCTCATAATTTTGCAGCTAATTGATTTTTTTTTAAATATATCACCTGCAGTAGTTAAGTGACCTTCATAGGTTCTAGGAGCAGAACAAGGCCATTCGGCCCATCAAGTCGACTCCACCATTCAATCATGGCTGATCTATGTCCCCAAAAGCCCTGGCACCAGTGATAATATAATTGAATAAGTAAAATAATAAATACATCGAAACAGCATAGAAACAGGCCCTTCACCCCTTCTTTCCCCACACCAACCAAGATACCCCATCTACACTAGTCCCACGTTTGGCCCTCTCCATGTACCCATCTAAATGTCTCTTAAATGTCCTCTGGCAGCTTGTTTCATATACTCACCACCCTCTGTGTGAAAACGTTACCCCACAGGTTCCTATTGAATCTTTCCCCTCTCACCTTAAACTTATGTCCCCTGGTTCATGATTCCGCTACTCTGGGTAAAAGACTGTGCATTCACTGTATCTATCCATGTCATGGTTTTATTTACCGCTGTAAGATCACCCCTCAGCCTCCTGCTCTCCAAGGAATAAAGTCCTAGCCTGCCCAACCTCTCATGAGGTCATGTGATAGGAGCAGAATTAGGCCATTCGCCCATCACGTCTACTCTGCCATTCAATCACGGCGGATCTATCTCTCCTCCTAAACCCATTCTCCTGCCTTTTCCCTATAATACCTGACACCTGTACTAATCAAGAATCTATCTATCTCCGCCTAAAACATATCCATTGATTTGGCCTCCACAGCCGTCTGTGGCAAAGAATTCCACAGATTCACCACCCTCTGACTAAATAAATCTCCTTCCTAAAGGAACGCCCTTCAATTCTGAGGCTATGACTTCTCCCCCTATAGTTTGGGCCCTTGAGTCCAGGCAACATCCTCGTAAATCTTCTCCGCACCCTTTCCAACTTAACGCCACCCTATTTTCACAAGTTAACTCTTTGTACCAATTACTTGCACTGTTACAGGCATCGTAACTTGTGAATTATTGTTTTAAAGTGCTACTTTAAGATTTCTTGGGTCACTTTGACCTAAACTAAATGGTGTTACATGGTTGATCGCTGCAATATTTTATGCGCCGTGCTTCAAGGTCAATTACGAGTCAGCTGACATAATAAACAGTCACGTTTCCTTGAATTCATGGGGTTTCTACTACCTTAAGAAACGGTGTCACATATTTAACTTTCACAACATTGGACTTAATCACACGATTCAACTTAAGTCAAGAGCCTGATCTCATAGCTGCAACATTTAGAACAATGAGCAGGTGTTCTTAATGTAGAGAGAGAGAGCTAGATAGGGCTCTTAAAAACAGCGGAGTCAGGGGATATGGGGAGAGGGCAGGATCCTAAGAAGGCAGGGTACTAATTGGGGATGATCAGCCATGATTACATTGAATGGCGGTGCTGGCTCGAATGGCCAAATGGCCTACTCCTGCACCTATTGTCTATTGTAAATCTATTGTATCTATTGTAAGTGAGATGTCACTTTCTTCGCCTCAGAAGGCTGTGGAGGCCGTCAGTGGGTATATTTAAGGCAGAGATAGATACATTTTTGATTAGTACGGGCGTCGGAGGTTATGGGGAGATGGCAGGAGAATGGGGTTAGGATAGAGAGATATATCGGCAATGATTGAATAGCAGAGTAAACTTGATGGGCCGAATGGCCTAATTCTGCTCCAATCACATGATATTATGATATTATTAAGTCAGATTCCTGTCTACAGTAGAAGAAAATTCTGGTCAAATAACATCACAACATTAGTTAAGAGAGCGCAGCAGCGTTTGCACTTTCTGCGCTGAATGAGAAGAGCTCACCTCCCCTATCCCGCCCTCACCACTTTCTACAGGGGCACCATAGAGAGTATTCTGACCAGCTGCATCTCTGTCTGGTTTGGGGACTGTAAAGCCTCCGACTGGAAGTCCGTGCAGAGAGTGGTGAGGACGGCTGAAAAAAATCATCGGGACTCCTCTCCCCTCAATCGGGGACATTGCGAGCAAACGTTGCTTGTCTAAGGCCAGCAGTATTATAAAGGACCCCACAGATCTCCATCATGGACTGTTCACTCTGCTACCCTTGGGCAAAAGATATCGTAGCACAAGGGCAGAACATCAAGGTTTTGCAACAGCTTCTTCCCACGAGCCATCTGACTCTTGAATGCCATGTAATGGGCCGCCACCATTATCTAGTTTATCTTTTATCCATTTTGTCTTTTTATCCTTCTGTTTATTTTTGTGTTGCATGGGGAGCCAAATGCAACGGAATTTTGTTTAGAATTGCATATATCGATGTATTTCTAAATGACAATAAAGTTTTGATTGATTGATTGATTGATTGATTTCGTATCATGATCATAATTAAATAAATTATTCTTGATTAAAAAAAACTGGTGCCACACTTCGTTCCAATTATACTTCTAATTATACATTAATTAACTGGTGTAATCAGAACAAGCTTTCTTATGTCGTTTAGAACATGGCACTTGCTGCAATGGGAACATGGGCAAAGAGAACCAAACAGTAGATGAAGATAGATACAAAACGCTGGAGTAACTCAGCGGGACAGGCAGCATCTCTGGAGAGAAGGAATGGGTGACGTTTCGGGTCGAGACCCTTCTTCAGACAGTATATGAATCCTGCACTGGTTGGTGAGGGAGGAAGTCTTTGTTAGTTCACTCTGACACTGAGGTTGATATGTGCATTCCTTGCAGCGAATTATTGAATGGGGGCCGCAACTCGTCACATAATGATCAACGGTCCAGAAAAACCTGTTGAATTTGCATCAGGTACATAGATGAAGAAGGAAGGAATCTCGTTGAGAAAGTGGTATTGGGGTTGCTTTCTTCAACTTATAACCATATAACCATATAACAATTACAGCACGGAAACAGGCCATCTCGGCCCTACAAGTCCATGCCGAACAAAATTTTTTTCCCCTTAGTCCCACCTGCCTGCACTCATACCATAACCCTCCATTCCCTTCTCATCCATATGCCTATCCAATTTATTTTTAAATGATACCAATGAACCTGCCTCCACCACTTCCACTGGGAGCTCATTCCACACCGCTACCACTCTCTGAGTAAAGCAGTTCCCCCTCATATTACCCCTAAACTTCTGTCCCTTCATTCTGAAGTCATGTCCTCTTGTTTGAATCTTCCCTATTCTCAAAGGGAAAAGCTTGTCCACATCAACTCTGTCTATCCCTCTCATCATTTTAAAGACCTCTATCAGGTCCCCCCTTAACCTTCTGCGCTCCAGAGAATAAAGACCTAACTTATTCAACCTATCTCTGTAACTTAGTTGTTGAAACCCAGGCAACATTCTAGTAAATCTCCTCTGTACTCTCTCTATTTTGTTGTCAACTTCCATTGGACATACCTTAAACTTGACTACTTCACTTTGGGAGCAATACTTATCACTAAACAGACAATTCTGGCAATGACTGCACTGGGAAAGTAAAGTTGCTTCATTCTCCTAGTTCTTTACGATGATGTGATTACAAGATGGACGTGCTGCCTGCGCTGGTGAGGACTCGGAGAGAGTGCCGTGAGTGCAGTGAGCTTGGTGTTTTGCGGGGATATGGCTCCATGAGGACATCCCGGAGTCTAGTGTGAGTGTGGACGGCGTTCTGACTGTTCGGGCGGACAGGGACTGCAGAGAGAGTTACAGCGGTTGGTACAACTCTGGTCACATCACGGTGAAGGCCCAGACATTGGACATTGATGGCTGAGAGGCTCTGCTTATGCTGTGTGCCCTGAGGTGGCTGTTTAAAGTTATGTTTCATTTTTATGTGGTTATGTATCTTGTTGCTTTTTTGTATGACTGTTGGCCAATCAAATTCCTTGTAGATTTACATACTTGGCTAATAAATCAATTAATTACAATTACATATAGAAGTTCAAAACAATGTACTATTACAGATGGGATGGCACGGTGGCGCAGTGGTAGAGTTGCTGCCTTACAGCACCAGAGACCTGGGTTCAATCCTGACTACGGGTGCTGTCTGTATGGGGTTTGTACGTTTGTCCTATGACTGCGTGGGTTTTCCCCGGGTGCTCTGGTTTCCTCCCACACTCCAAAGCCGTACAGGTTTGTAGGTTAATTGTCTTCTGTAAATTGTGGCTTGTGTGTAGTATAGAACTAGGGTGATCGCTGGTCGGCGTGGACTCGATGGGCTGAAGGGCCTGTTTCCAATCTGTATCTGTAGAGATGGCTTGTCAACATTATGTGTCGAATGGAACTAGTGTACGGGTGATCGCTGGTCGGCGTGGACTCGGTGGGCCGAAGGGCCTGTTTCCACATCTCCTTACGAGGAGCAAAAGAATTATTTTTACATTAAAGATATAAGATGATGATCTTTGAGTTACAACAAAGGAGGTAGCCAAGTAGACACTAAAATACCATTTTCCAGTGTAGGAACAAGTTAACTTTGAAAGGATAAACTGAATCAGACAAATATCAAGGTGAAAGGCACACGACCACTCTGTCGACAAAATACAGCTATTGATAAAATGAGGTTGTGTTAAACCAGGACACAAAGTTGTCATGCCAACTGTATTGAGAAGACAAATGTTGTAAGAGTTTCACATGGAACATTCTGGTATCGTGAGCATGAGGTAAAGGTCGACGATTTTGTAAATTGAAAATCACAACAAAAAAATATCTCCACTGTACCTCAACAAAGTAAACAAATTTAAACTACACCAAAAAAACTGCAGATGCTTGAAGGCTAAAATCAAAACAGAAAATGGAGGACATTTTCAGCAGGTCAGGCCGCATCTGTGGGAAGCGAATATGGGTTAGTTTAGTTTATTGTCACGTGTACCGAGGTGCAGTGAAAAGCCTTTGTTGCGTGGTAATGTTTGAAGGTCAAAGACTTTGTCAGAACTGGGGAGGAGAGAAAAGAAGACGCAGACACAAGGAACTGCAGATGTTCATCTACAAATAAAAACAAGACACAAAAGTGCTGGAGTAACTCAGCGGGTCAGGAGGCATCTCTGGAGAAGGTGTAAAAGTGACGGTTCGGTCAGGACCCTTCTTCAGTGTGAAGAGGAGAGATAAGATGCTTGTTCAGCTGCAGGACGGTTGATGGAGGAAGATGTTCCCAACTGGGAAGACCAGGCTACTGGGTTGAAGAAAGATCTTGAAGATCACGAGAAATGCCAAGGAATAGAAGATACCCCTACGGGTTAGAAATGACGAACGACATCTCTCCACTCATTGATCACAGTGAGAAATGACTGATAAGTTTATTTATTGTTATTTTTGTTAACATTTGTTAACTTTAACTTATTGGTAGTAGAAATAGATAAAGATGAATATAGGTGGCACGGTGGCGCAGCGGTTGAGTTGCTGCCTTACAGCGCCAGGGACCTGGGTTCGATCCTGACTACAGGTGCTTGTCTGTACGATGTTTGTACATTCTCCCCGTGAACTGTATACAAATTGATTTTTCACCTGGCAAAGTATGTGCTCGATAAAGGCGGCACGGTGGCACACCGGTAGAGTTGCTGCCTTACAGCGCTTGCAGCACTGGAGACCCAGGTTCGATCCTGACTGCGGGCGCTGTCTGTACGGAGTTTGTACGTTCTCCGCTTGACCTGCGTGGGTTTTCTCCGAGATCTTTGATTTCCTCCCACACTCCAAAGGCGTACAGGTTTGTAGGCTAATTGGCTTGGTGTAAGTGTAAATCGTCCCTAGTGTGTGTAGGATAGTGTTAATGTGCGGGGATCGTTGGTCGGTACGGAACTGGTGGTCCGAAGTGCCTGTTTGCGCGCTGTATCTCTAAACTAAACTAAACTGCACAGTATTGGTCACAAGAAACAAGGAACCGCAGATGCTGGTTTACAAAAATAGGCACAATGTGCTGGAGTAACTCAGCTGGTCCTAGAGAACAATGGATAGATAAGTGACGTTTCGGGTCGGGACCCTTCTTTTTGATTATGGGGGTTGGAAAGGGAGGGGTGGTGGGGGAGAAAGATGGAAGGGAGGAGGGGCAGAAAAAAGCATGGCAGGTAAAAGGTGAACACTGGCGGGGGGGTGGGGTGGGGGGGGGGGGGGGGCGCGTTGATAGGTGGATGATTGGACGAAGGCTAGAGATTAAAAAAAAGAAAAGGGTTGAAGAGTTGCGAATTGTGAAGCCAAAGAAAGGAATGTAGGAGGAGGGGGCAGGTGAGAAGAGAAATAGGTGTAAGGGGGATGGGAACAAGGAGAGTGCGGAGGAGAAAGGGGAGGGGGCGAAGGGGTTGTAAAAGGTTAAATAAAATTGGAGAATTTAATATTCACATCGTTGGATTGTAAACTAGCCAAGCGTAATATGAGGTGATGCTCCTCCAGTTTGTGTATGTCAGGCAGCATCCTTGGAGAATATGGCTTGGTGACGTTTTGGGCCGGGACCCTTCTCCAGACTGATGTTGGTGGGGGGGAGTGGAGGGAAGAAAGCTGGGACAGGACAGCCTGGCAAGTAATAGATGGATACAGGTGAGGGTGGAGGGAATGCTTGATAAGCAGGTGGTTGGGCAAAGCCTAGAGATGAAAAGACAGAAGATGTGAGACAGAAGGACCTGAAACCTTGCCTGTCCATGTTCCCCACAGATGCCGCTTGACCCTCTGGGTTACTCCAGCACTTCAGGGAGAACGTATAAACTCCGTACAGACAGCACCCGTAGTCTCCGGCGTCGTAAGGCAGCAACTCTATCGCTGCGCCATCCTTAGTTCCAATGAAGAATCACAGACCTAAAACCTGGATGCTTTCTCTTTCCGCAGATGCTGCCTGACTCACTGAGTGTTCCTCGTATTTTTTGTCTTTATATCCGACGTGAATGCTGGACGGTCTTAATTTCCTGTCTCCAAACTCAGTCTCTCCGTCAGTCTGTCGAGGGGTCTCGACCCGAAACATCACCCATCCCTTCTGTCCGGAGATGCTGCCTGTCCTGCTGAGTTACTCCAGCTTTTTGTGTCTCTCTCCATCATGTTCACTTTGCAGAGTTTGAAGTGCGTTGGCCCAGATTTAGTTAAATAAAAGCCGCTGTACGTAGGTATGTTACAAAACCTACCTGAATCGTCGATGAGAATCTGCCCCCAGGCCGTGTGTGTGATTTTGGCGCTGTTTCGAGGGGGCGGGTTTAAAACGCGATTTTTACTAGGCTGTTGCAATCGAAAAGGTTCAGCCTAGTAAATCATTAACGGAAAATCGCTGAAAGACCCCGTCGCAAAAGGTATTATTAGTTTTTATGGCCTTGTATAATAGTTATAGTAGTTTAAAAACCACTCTCTCAACCCGCGACCTCTCGCAGCCCCAGGGTTTTATAAAGCAAACAATTAAAGGTATGTACCTTATTTTTACATTAAAAGGGGCTTCTTAAGAACCCTGTATATAAAGTTTTCTATAGCGAATAGTTCATTTTGGGCTCTTTATATCCCGCAGTATTTTTGAGGGCACAAATCCACTGCAATGTGAACGTTCTAAACCAGCGCGTTCACAGGAACCCACTAGAAAGCCGATTTAAATTGACTTTAATTTACAGCAATTGAACACTAAATTCCTTCCATTTGGCCTATAAATTGATGTAAATGAGATATAAAAATCATGTTTTATTGTGAATTATTTGTGAATATTATTTGGACACTTGGGCTATTTAAAAATGTTAATCATTTATTAAGAAATGGATAGATGTTTAGATCTAGTAATTGAAGTTTGAAATTAGCTACAATTGGGTAACTAACTAATTATATGCTTTAATTTCAGGTCCTCCAAGTAAGATTATTTTATATTTGTTTCAGAATGGTTCAATCTATGATAACTGAAAATTTCATTCAGTTCTCTTAATTTTTAAGAAGGTTATGGGCCTTTGACTGTCCTCGATCACAGCTTTTTTGTTATGTCCATAGAAAATCAATAGGGAACAAGATGCTAATTTCCGGGTATGAAAATGGCCATAACTTTTTTATTACTTGAGATATGAAAGTGAATTAGGTGTCAAATTAAACTTATTGTTATGCTTTATCTGATGGGATAAATTGCAGACTTGATTTTTTAAATCTCAAAATTTTGTAACATTGCTACTGTACGCGATAGAGTGATATTGCTACAGAGTTGGCTGCAGATTACAGACACACAGTCATGTGGGATGAAGAGCATTGTGTGTTATCTTGTACTGTGATCCGAGCCAAGAAGAGTCAAAGACTAATGTGACAACTAATGATGTACTTCCTTCTGATCTTACGTTTAACACAGTCCACGCATTAAAGTGAGATCAAATCTATACCCACAGATGGGCATTGAAAGGGAAACCTTCATGCAATATTGAGGCTGAAGGGTTGAGTTCTCATTTACTTTTACTTTAGCTTAAACTAATAATTCTCCTTGACAGCTATTGAATCTTAGCTCCTTCATAAGTGCTTTGTTCATCCAGCCCCAGCTTGAGATGAAGTATTATTGATTCTGCAAATGAACAAGTATAGCCGGTGAAAACTGATGTTGACTTGAACACCATCCAGGAGACAGCAAAGCCGTCTTTAATTAGATACTAGTTCAAGGAAAAGTTTGAATTTTAGTCTGTCCAGCACAAAGCTTTCACCTTCCATCGATTGGCCACTATAAATGGCTCCCAATGAGGAGGTTTAGATTAGAGACAAAGAGATAACAGTGCGGAAACAGGCCCTTCGGCCCATCGAGTCTGCGTCGACTAGCCCATGGGCCGGGACCGGAACAAATAAATTCTCACTTTCCGCAGCGTTACGGGCACATTAACGCAACAACACAAGGCGGTGTTGTTGAACTACATTAAAAATCCTTGCCACAGAAGGCTGTGGAGGCCAAGCCAGTGGATATTTTTAAGGCAGAGATAGATTAGTACGGGTGTCAGGGATTATGGGGAGAAGGCAGGAGAATGGGGTTAGGAGGGTGTGATTGAATGGCGGAGTAGACTTGATGGGCCGAATGGCCTAATTCTATTCCTATACCTTATGTCCTGCAGGGGGGAGGCTGGGAAGCCGGCGGGTTCGACCCCAAAGACCGGAGAGCCGAGGGAGAGGGAGAGGGAGAGTGCCAATTTCCTCATGGCTTCCTATAACATAAAATACGCATAGTAACATCTGCTGATCATAGCTTCATTATGGAGTGTACTTGCATCCCTCTACAATTAACAGCTCTTCCACATGAAATAAACAGCAATTTTAAATTACTCTGGTATCTCGAAATGTCAATACAAGGAAAGTTTACGTAAGGTACACTTCAGATTCAATTGTTTGCAATGTTGATTCAGAGTCTGAGCAGTTTAAATCTTCATTTATGTTTGCAGTGTCCCTGATTTCTTGGAGCTATTAATGATTTCAGGAGCACAGATGGTTGAATAACTCTGATCTATGTGGGCAGAGGAATCGGCAACAGATTCTTTTGATATTGACCTTTGCATTTGATGGAATAATCACACGGGAAAATGTTTAAAGTGTTTTTTTTCGGGGAGATGAAGACAGTCACCGATCTCCTCATGGAATGCTGAGCATTTACGAGCTACTTTGGATAGAACCAGGATTTGTTACATTCAAGCAAGAGATTTTACAGGAAAGTAATTGTTTAATCTTTGAGCAAATCTTCTTAATATCAATTAATGAAGTATTTCTGTCATTAATGGTTGAGGGGGGGGGGGGGGGGTTCTGGCAGAATGTATCAGCCAGAGGAGAGTCAAGAATGAAGAGAGTTTAATTTTGTTTAGTTGAGATTAATTCAGCTTAGTTTAGCTTAGTTTAGTTTAGTTTAGAAATACAGCATGGAAACAGGCCCTTCAGCCCACCGAGTCCACGTTTGTTTTATTCACACCTGTTCTATTCTCTCATCCACTCCCTACACACTAGGGACAATTTACAGAGGCCAATTAATCTACAGACTCCCAAGCAGTCACAGGCAAAATGTGCAAACTCCACATGGTCAGCACCGGAAGTCAGGGTTGAACACAGGTACCTGGTGCTGTGAGGCAGCGTTTTTTACCAGCTGAGCCAGTGTGCCGCTAATTTTTATATCGACTAACAGAGCAATGAGATTGCCTTGGCTGCACTCACCTGCAAGTACTGCAGTCATCTTGTAGAGTGGTCCCGGGGTGTGCCGCTGAGACCATCCCCGCGGGGAGCCGAGAACCAAGAGGAACCCAGCTGGGGACCGCTAAGAATGAGGAGGGGCACAGCAGTGAGGGTCCGACTGAAAGAAGGAGGGACCCGGTGGCGGGTGGGGGTCACCAGTGGCCACGTGCAGCGGGGGGCCGGTTTCGCCCTCTGCGAGGAGATAAGACTGTGTTGAGAACTATTGAAACTTGGTCGGTGTCAGAAACGTGGTGACTCTCTGGGTTCTGTATCAGTGAAGTCTGCTCCATGATTCTGAAACGTAGCAAAATAGTTGCAGGTGTGGCCCATTCGGCCCTTTGAGCCAGCACCGCCATTCAATGTGATCATGACTGATAAAGTATTATTGACTCATTGAATCTTGAGCAATGATTGATGATTAGGCCGGCACGGTGGCGCAGCTGGTAGATCCTGACCTCAGGTCAATTTGGAAGTTTATCTTATTTGTGTGCTGCATGGTAACTCAAATTTCACTGCACCAATTGGTGTATGTGACAATAACTGTCCTTTGTCTGTGTGGAATATGCAACTTCTTGACATTTGATGAAAGAATGAGTCGACTGGGCTTGTATTCACTTGAATTTAGAAGGATGAGCAGGGATCTTATAGAAACGTATAAAATTCTTAAAGGATTAGACAGGCTAGATGCAGGAAAAATTCTCCCGATGGTGGGGGAGTCCAGAACCAGGGGTCACAGTTTAAGAATAAGGGGACATCAGGGCTAGGGTTAGGGTTAGGGTTATTTCGGACTGAGATGAGGAAAAACTTTTTCACCCAGAGAGTTGCGAATCTGTGGAATTCCCTGCCACAGAAGGCAGTGGAGGTCAATTCACTGGATGTTTTCAAGAGAGAGTTAGATTTAGCTCTTAGAGCTAATGGAATCAAAGGATATGGGGGAAAAAACAGGAATGGGGTACTAATTTTAGATGATCGGCCATGATCATATTGAATGGCGGTGCTGGCTCGAAGGGCTGGTTGGCCTACCCCTGCACCTATTTTCTATGTTTCAATGTTTCTACCAGTGAACAGATGGGATACCATAGGTCTTCTTGCACATCCCACTGACAAGTGGGTTGTACGGTTAATTGGCTACTATAAATGATCTCTTGTGTGGAGCTGTGTAGCCAGGGGGACAACGTTCATTCCTTCACAATGATGTGATGGACACATCATTCTGGACCAATTGCTGACATGTCCTGCCCTCCGGCAACGCCATGTCCGTTATTGGACGTTTCTGTTGAGCGGCAGTCGGTCCTTTGGCCTGTAGGTGACGCCGCCTTTCGGGTAGGTGGCGTTTCCACAGAGCGGCCATTCGGTAAGTTTGCTTTTAGGCGACACAGCTTTTCGGTTCGTTGGCGTTTAGGCGTCCCGCCCTTTCGGTTAGTTTGCGTTTAGGCGTCCCGCCCTTTCGGGTTCGTAGGCGTTTCGTCTTCGGGCTCTTTGGTTTATTGGCATTTCGGCCTCGATTCCATTCCATTCTTTGGCTTCAACTTCTTTGCTTCGGCTTCTTGTCTGTTGGCGCCACGTCCGGTTACCCGCCTCGTGACCTGCGTGGGTTTTCTCCGAGATCTTCGGTTACCTCCCACACTCCAAAGACGTGCAGGTTTGTAGGTTAATTGGCTTGGTAAATGTAAAAATTGTCCCGAGTGGGTGTAGGATAGTGTTAATGTGCGGGGATCGCTGGTTGGCGCGGACCCGGTGGACCGAAGGGCCTGTTTCCGCACTGTATCTCTAAACTAAACTAAACCAGCACTGCCCTGCACACAGGGGACAATTTACAATCTTTACCGAAGCCGATTAAGCTGCAAACCTGCACGTCTTTGGTATGTGGGAGGAAACCGGAGCACCCGGAGGAAACCCATGCAGGTCACGGGAAGAAGGTAACAATTACAGACAGCACCCGTCGTCGGGATCGAGCCCGGGTCTCTGGCGCTGTAAGGCAGCAACCCAACCATTTCGCCACCGTGCCGCCCTAGTGGTTCTCTTCCCAGCTGGAAATAGAAGGTGAGTATGTTTCACACCAATGTATTTGCAGCTGCAAACTATGCTCCACTTGCTAATTTCGGCTCCATCATATCAATGGAACCATATTTTGGACACAGAATTCAACAAGCTACTATATGGCACGGTGACGCAGTGGTAGGTAGAGCTGCTGCCTCACAGCGTCACAGATGCTCCTGACCTCGGCTGCTGTCTGTGTGGAGGTTGCACGTTCGCCCTGTGGCCGCGTGTGTTTGCTCCGGGCGTTCCGGTTTCCTCCCACGTCCTAATGATGCTCCGGTGTGTGTTTGTAGGTTAATTGGCCTCTGCGAATTGCCCCTAGTGTGTGGTGAGTGGATGGGAAAATGGGATAATATAGAACTAGTGCTATAATATTATATTCAGCCATGATCATATTGAATGGCGGTGCAGGCTCGAGGGGCCGAATGGCCTACTCCTGCACCTAATTTCTATGTTCTATGTTTCTATTATGCACCTGATGGATGGTCAGCGTGGACACGGTGGACCGAAGGGCCTGTTTCCACGCTGTATCTTTCAATCAGATTCAGTCGAACTCCCATTTGGCAGAGAATGAATTTCTTCCCCTTGTCCATTGTTGTACCACTAACTCTCTCTCCATAACATAATCCTCCAAATTCACTGATAGGAGCTAGTGAACCAATGTCAATGTTCTCTCCCTTGCCAATGTCCCCAGTACTGAGACCTTAATTGTACATAGTCCAACATCAAGCTCCTAAATCAATGACTGGGGTATTTGTTTATCAAGAGAGTCAGTCCTTGCAACACTAATGTTGGAAGTCAGGGATTTTAGAATATGGGTGTGGCCCAACGATATCCCAACAAGGGTGTTTGATGTTCTTGTCAGTTAACATTTGCTTCCATTGTAAACATGTAATTATATGAAACCATCGGCCCATAACTAAAATATGGAAAGGATATGACATGGTCATCACACGCCTCAGCACTGGTGAGTAAGGCAAGGCAGCGCCTTTACCACCTCAGGCAATTGAGGAAATTCAGAGTGTCTCCGAGGATCCTCCAGTGCTTCTACGCAGCGGCGGTGGAAAGCATCTTGTCCGGGAACATTACCATCTGGTTCGGGAATTGCTCTGCCAAGGACAAGAAGGCTCTGCAGAGAGTAGTGCGTTCGGCCGAACGCACTATGGGAACTTCACTCACCCCCCTGCAGGAACTATACAACAGGAGGTGCAACTCCAGAGCAAACAAAATCATGAGAGACCTCTTCCACCCCTGCAACAGACTGTTCCAGCCGCTACGGTCAGGCAAACGCCTCCGTTGCCATGCAGTGAGAACGGAGAGGTTGAGAAGGAGTTTCTTCCCAGAGGCAATTCGGACTGTAAACGCCTTTCTCACCAGGGACTAACTGTACAGAACGTTTTTTCCTTCTATTATTTATTATGTAAAATAATATGTGTGTTATGGTTGTGTTTATAATTTGTTTGGTTGTTTTGTTGTTCCGCGAGCATTGCCACTTTCATTTCACTGCACATCTCGTATGTGTATGTGACAAATAAACTTGACTTGACTTGACTTGACAAGCTGCAAATTGTAGCAAATAGGAAGTGTTTCCTGCTTTAGTTTAGTTTAATTTTGAGATACGGTGCGGAAATGTATTTTCCGGGTCTGCGCCGACCAGTGAGCCCCGTACACTAGCATATCCGACACAACCTAGGGACAATTTACAAATTTTACCCCAAATTAACCTACAAACCTGCACGTATTTGGAGTGTGGGAGGAAACCGGAGCATCCAGAGAAACCCCACGCAGGTCACGGGGAGAACGTACAAATTCTGTACAGACAGCACCCGCGGGCAGCATCAAACCCTGGCACTGTAAAGGGCCTGTCCCACGAGCATGCGACCAAACCAGAAGCGGGGGCCGCGCGGAGGTTGGGTGAGTGACGTGAAGTTCGAGCGAAGTCCACGGGAAGTTCGTGCGTGACGTACGGCGTCGAGACGCTGCGGGCTGGCAGGTCAGTTTTTCGGAGCCCCGCGTGATGTCGGGACCAGCCCCGCACAACTCCATATGGCTCCGGCGATCGAAGTGGGACTGGCCCCGTACGGCTCAAGCGACCACGTTAGGTCGCGCTCGCCGCATGGAGTCGTATGCTCGTGGGACAGGCCCTTAAGGCAGCAACTCTACCGCTATGCCACCGTACCCCCCTATTATCTTTATCTTTGTTCTTAAAGGGTACATAAAGGTGATGCATTTTGAGTTTGGAGCCCTGCTTCCAGCCTTTCAAGCTCTGTCAGTTTTGTGCAAGTTTTCATTAGATCTCATTTTTCTAAATGCCAAATATTAGCGCCACATTGATTCAGTTCTGTCCTCTGGCTAAATGGAAGTGAAGGATGCTGATATTCTTTCCACCGCTGCATAGTTATTTTAAAATGGGAATCCAAGAAACTGGTTATTAAATGGGGGAAGACTTGTCTGCAGAATCTTTGTACTAATGACAGTCTCCATTCAAGCTTCTTTCCGTTACTTGATGTAATGATCTAGTTCAGTAATGCGTAAAATGGAAGATTGGCATTGGCAGTGTGTGAGCACTGGTGTTATGTCAGAGGTTTGGCCCCGACATGCAGGACACATACTGGATGCACACGAACTAAGTTAAACTTAACTAAAGAATCAAGTGTTGCAGGGCCACTTGAGCCTCATGATGACCTGACTATTTAAACAGCTCATCACTGCCGGTTTGTGACCCTGGCACAGCTGTTCATGAAATGTTGTCTTTATAACCATATAACCATATAACAATTACAGCACGGAAACAGGCCATCTCGACCCTTCTAGTCCGTGCCGAACACGTATTCTCCCCTAGTCCCATCTACCTGCGCTCAGACCATAACCCTCCATTCCTTTCCCGTCCATATAACTATCCAATTTATTTTTAAATGATAAAAACGAACCTGCCTCCACCACCTTCACTGGAAGCTCATTCCACACAGCCACCACTCTCTGAGTAAAGAAGTTCCCCCTCATGTTACCCCTAAACTTCAGTCCCTTAATTCTCAAGTCATGTCCCCTTGTTTGAATCTTCCCTACTCCCAGTGGGAAAAGCTTATCCACGTCAACTCTGTCTATCCCTCTCATCATTTTAAAGACCTCTATCAAGTCCCCCCCTTAACCTTCTGCGCTCCAAGAATAAAGCCCTAACTTGTTCAACCTTTCTCTGTAACTTAGTTGCCGAAACCCAGGCAACATTCTAGTAAATCTCCTCTGTACTCTCTCTATTTTGTTGACATCCTTCCTATAATTACGCGACCAAAATTGTACACCATACTCCAAAATTGGCCTCACCAATGCCTTGTACAATTTTAACATTACATCCCAACATTACATTTGCACAGATTGCACATTCAATTCAAAGAGGGAATTGGCATTTTACTGAACACTTGCGCTCAGTCTGGCAAGGCCTACCAGATCTCCCGGTTGCTAACCATTTTAATTCCCCATCCCATTTCCACACTGACCTTTCTGTCCCGGGTCTCCTCCATTGCCAGACTGAGGCCACATGCAAACTGGAGGAACAGCACCTCTTGTTCCTCTTGGGCAGCTTACAACAACAGAATGAATATTAAAATCTAAATATCAGGTCATCTCGAACACACCTCCTTCTCTCCCCCCTTTCTCGTACACACCCCCCCCCCCCCCCCCCCACTCTTTCTTTCCCCCTCACCCCTGTGCCCCCCCCCACCACTGGCTCACATCTATTTCTCCCCTCCCCCTCTCCCTCACCCTCCCTCACCCACATTCCTTACTCTGGCTTCACAATTTGCAACTTCAATCCTTCTATCACACAACTTGCTGATTTTCATAGATTCAGATTCAGATTCAGATTCAGATTCAGATTCAAACTTTATTGTCATTGTGCAGTGTACAGTACAGAGACAACGAAATGCAGTTAGCATCTCCCTAGAAGAGCGACATAGAATATGAGCAATAAATAAATATATTTACGTGCATACAGTCATAGTAGTGCGATTATTATTTTCCTGGTGAAAGGAGTGTCCGGGGGGAAGGGGGGTGATTGGCAGTCACCGAGGTACGTTGTTGAGTAGTGTGACAGCCGCAGGGAAGAAGCTGTTCCTGGACCTGCTGGTCCAGCAACGGAGAGACCTGTAGCGCCTCCCGGATGGTAGGAGGGTAAACAGTCTGTGGTTGGGGTGAGACTTGGGGTTACTCAACAACGTACCTCGGTGACTGCCAATCACCACCCCCCCCCGGACACTTATTATTATTTATTCAAATCATTTGCTATGTCGCTCTTCCAGGGAGATGCTAAATGCATTTTGTTGTCTCTGTACTGTACACTGACAATGTCAATTAAAATTGAATCTGAATCTGAATCTGAATCTGAGCCGCGATTGAATTGCGAGGTAGGCACGATGGGCTGAATGGCCTAAATCTGCTTTCACGACTAATGAACTTATAAGTCTTTGGGAGGTGGGAGGAAACCATAGCACCCGGTGGGAACCTGGATGGCCACAAGGAGATCATGCAAACCCCATGCGGACAGCACCCGAGGTCAGGAGCGAACCCGGGTCACTGGCGCTGTGAGGCGGCAGCTCTACCAGCTGTGTCAACTGTGCCAAAGATAGACACAAAAAGGTGGAGTAACTCAGCGGGTCAGGCAGCAACTCTGGAAAAGAGGAATGGGTGACGATTTGGGTCGAGACCCTTCTTCAGACTCAACGTCAGTGTCAACTGTGCCACCCCGTGGTCTGAAGTCAGGAATTCAGGTACGGATGTCAGAGGTTACAGGGAGAAGGCAGGAGAATGGGGTTAGGAGGGAGAGATAGATCAGCCATGATTGAATGGCGGAGTAGACTTGCTGGGCCGAATGGCCTAATTCTGCTCCTATCACTGATGATCTTTTGATTCCCACCCAGTATCTTAACCTCTTTCCCGCTGCTGTCTTGAAGGATGTCTAATTTATAGATTGGTTCAATGAAACTAGGTCACTGGGTATAATTTATGTTAGTTGTTTTCTCATCTGCCAGGAGTCCTACTGTGGTTGCCGCTGTTCCTTGTCATCAGTCAGGAAATTACTCCAGCTCATGTTAAATCCATTTTAATGGAGCCCGTGCCTGCTTGAATTTCCCATGCAGACATCTTGACAAATTTGCACGCTGCCTCCGTGATTTTTTTTTTTTTAACTGTTATTGATTTGCTGCGAAGTAATCTGAAAGATTAAAGGCTTGCGTTACAGTTTGCACCGCGATACGGAGCGGTCACGGTGGCGCGGCGGTAGAGTTGCTGCTTTACAGCGAATGCAGCGCCGGAGACCCTGGTTCGATCCCGACTACGGGTGCTGTCTGTGCGGAGTTTTACGTTCTCCCCGTGTCCTGCGTGGGTTTTCTCCGAGATCTTCGGTTTCCTCCCACACTCCAAAGACGTTCAGGTTTGTAGGTTAATTGTCTTGGCAAATGTCAAAAATCGTCCCTACTGGGTGTAGGATAGTGTCAATGTGCGGGGATCGCTGGTCGGTGCTGACCCGGTGGGCCGAAGGGCCTGTTTCCACGCTGTATCTCTAAACTAAACATAATCCGTTTTCTCATGATGGTTTGCCTCGGAAATTAATCAGCATTAACTTATTGAAAACTACAGCAGTGTAGGAGGGAACTGCAGATGCTGGTTGACACCGTAGATAGACACAATGTGCTGGAGTAACTCAGCGGGACAGGCAGCGTCTCTGGAGAGAAGGAATGGGTGACGTTTCTGGTTCGAGACCCCTCTTCAGTCTGAAGGATCTGAAATGTCACCCATTCCTTCTCTACAGAGAAAACTATGGTAGTTTGTGCTTGTCGACCTTGCAATGGATGGCATTACACCACCAATTGGGTAATGTCGGAACAAGGAACTGTTGGCCTCAAATCTTGAGGCTGGGCAACAAAGTGCTGGAGTAACTCAGCGGGTCAGGCAAAATTAATCTCAGAGTAAAAGAAGAGGTGAAGTTTTTGGGTCGTGACCCTTCAGACTGATGCCTTGATGTCTCACTTGAGGCCTGAAGATATCTTGAGGCCTACCTCTCAGTCTGAAAGTCCCAACCCGAAACGTCACCTGATGCATGATCTCCAGAGATGCTGCCTGACCCGCTGAGTTGCTCCAGCACCTTGTTGCCTGGCTTCAAGATATGTGGCCAGCAGTTCCTTGTTCCGACTAAACGGGACGAAGCAGTATCACAACGTCTGTGCAAGCGACCTGCAAATATCTTCCAAGTGTCCGGGCATCACAGTAGCACATCCACCAGAGCCGCGGTCTCACAGTTCAGTGGTGGCACGGTGGCGCAGCGGTAGAGTTGCTGCCTCACAGCGCCAGAGTCCCGGGTTCGATCCTGTCTGCGGGTGCTGTCCATGCGGAGTTTGTACGTTCTCCCCGCTGGCTCTGCGTGGGTTTTCTCCGGGAGCCCCGGTTTCCTCACACACTCCAAAGACATACGAGTTTGTAGGTTAATTGGCTTCGGTAAAATTGTCATCCCTAGTGTGTGTAGGAGAGTGTAAATGTGCGGGGATCGCTGGTCGGCGCGGTCTCGGTGGGCTGATGGGTCTGTTTCCGCGCTGGTACACAAAAATGCTGGAGAAACTCAGCGGGTGCAGCAGCATCTATGGAGCGAAGGAGATAGGCAACGTTTCGGGCCAAAACCCTTTTTCAGACTGTGTACCTTTTCCAGCATCTGCAGTTCCTTCTTAAACGCTGTTTCCGTACTGTATCTCTAAACTGAACTAAACTAAAACTAAGTTCCAGGAAGCTGGGTTGAATCCCGGCCTCAGGTGCTGTCTGTGTGGAATTTGTGTGCTTTCCCGCGCCCCCCTGTCAGGCACCATCATCTTGTACGCAAAGAGTCGTTTCTGGCGCCGACAGAGATTCTCGTGCCCTTATCTTCATCGCAACGGTGAACCCACGGGTCCTGTCTTCGTTCTCCGCGGTCTGTAGGCCCATCTTGGCTGGCGGCCCCCATTCACACTGTACTTCAATCTCTCCACAATCTCTGTTCTGATGCAGGATCTTGACCTGAAACTCCCGTTGGCTCCACAGAATTGTGAATGTGTTTGTTATAAGTTGATTAATGGCCTGAAATTACATGGTCCCATTCTGTGCCGTCTCCAGCTATCTGAACTCTCTCTGGAATTCCCTCCCTAAATTTCTCCACTGCTCTGCAATCCCTGGGATAATGGTTCTGAAACATCTTGGTATCAGGAAATCGTGCTTTCAAGTCTAATTGTTAGTTTGGCTAAGACTGGGATTCCTGTCTACCTGTGTGTTGCAGATGCTGGTTTATACTGAAGGCACAGGGGGCACAGCGGCACAGTGGTAGAGTTGCTGCCTTACCCTGGTTCAATCCTGACTACGGGCGCTGTCTGTACGGAGTTTGTACGTTCCCCCCGTGATGGAGAGTATGGGAAAGATGAGTGAGTGGTGGGTAGGGAACGGGGTGGGAGATGAAGGACGATTGAGGGAGGGGAGAAGGTGGAAGGGGGGGGAGGGTTGTGAAGGTGGGAGGAGAGGGGGAGAGGTGCTGCCGGAGAGAATGAGAAGTAAGAAGTAAGGGGCAGATTGGGAAGAGAGGCTTGTTTCTAGAAGGGGACAAAGATTTGGAAGGATTAGGGGAGGAGATTGTTTAGAGAGAAGCTGGGAAGTGTGGAATGCAAGCAGAGGGGTTAAGGTGGAAGAGAGGGTAGGAAGGAAGGGATTGATTGGGAAGGGGAAAAGGCTAAGGAGAGATGGGTAGGGAGGTAAGTGTGGAGATCGGGAAACGTACTGGCTTGCAGTGGAGGCTGAGAGAGCGGGATGGGCAAAACTTGTCCTCTGGCACGTAGATGAATTGGCAAGTTTAGTTTAGTTTAGAGATACAGCGTGGAAACAGGCCCTTGGGTCCACAGTATCCGCGCCAACCAGCGATCCCCACACATAAAACACTATCCCACACCCACTAGGGACAATTTTTACATTTACCAAGCCAATGAACCTACAAACCTGTACGTCTTTGGAGTGTGGGAGGAAACCAAGGATCTCGGAGAAAACCCACGCAGGTCACGGGGAGAACGTACAAACTCCGCACAGACAGCACCCTTAGTCGGAATCGAACCCGGGTCTCCGGCGCAGCATTCGCTGTAAGGTAGCAACTACCGCTGGACA
Source organism: Leucoraja erinaceus (assembly GCF_028641065.1). Lineage (NCBI taxonomy): Eukaryota > Metazoa > Chordata > Chondrichthyes > Rajiformes > Rajidae > Leucoraja > Leucoraja erinaceus. Next base: position 13,260,708 of record NC_073384.1, on the reverse strand, counting down.
ATGACAATAAGTCTGAAGAAGGGTCTCGACCCGAAATGCCACCCACTCCTTCTCTCCAGAGATGCTGCCTGGCCCGCTGAGTTACTCCAGCTTTTTTGCGTCTATCTTTGACAAGTGGACAATGTCCTCAAACAAATGCCTTGGGGCTGTGTAACTTTGGTCACTGGGCAACGTTTGCTCCTTCATACTGCGTGACTAACTGCAGGCTCGTTGGAATAGTGTTTGGGGAGTAAGGTTCGGCAAGGAGGCCCTTCAAAAAAAAACCCAGCTGTTCGAATGTCAGATCATTTGGAAACGGTTTCGTGACTGAAGTGCATTTGCTGATGAAGAAAACACAACAAAATATTGCTGGTATCTTCATGAGTGAATCGGTGAGAGACAGACGAGATATGGGAATCACTGGTGACCCTGTTTTTTGTCCGTTATTAATTCTTTTCTTCCCCCCCCTCCCCCCCCCCCTCAATCCACATCTACCCGCAAATGTGATGAAGAGATCTCGAGTGGAAAGGTAAACTGGTTTCTTTCTCCACAGATTAGGGAGGCACACTGCCTTACAGCTCCAGAAACCCCGGTTCGGTCCTGACTGCAAGTGCTGTCTGTACGGAGTTTGCATAGAAACATAGAAACATAGAAAATAGGTGCAGGAGGAGGCCATTCGGCCCTTCAAGCCTGCACCGCCATTCAATATGATCATGGCTGATCATCCAACTCAGTATCCTGTACCTGCCTTCTCTCCATACCCCCTGATCCCTTTAGCCACAAGGGCCACATCTAAGTCTCTCTTAAATATAGCCAATGAACTGGCCTCAACTACCTTCTGTGCCAAAGAATTCCATAGATTCACCACTCTCTGTGTGAAAAATGTTTTCCTCATCTCGGTCCTAAAATATTTCCCCCTTATCCTCTTTGTGACCGAACGGCTTTTCTCCGGAGGCTCCTTGGTTTCCTCCCACATTCCAAAAGACGTGCAGGTTTGCAGGTTAATTGGCTTCCGTAAATTGTAAATGATCCTAGTGTGTAGGATAGAACTAGTGATCTGGTGATCGCTGGTCGGCGCCGACTCAGTCAGTCGAAGGGACTGTTTCCGCGCTGTATCTCTAAACTCTCAAAGTGTAAAGTCTAAAGACGCCACTGGGCAGCCTTTGTTCTTGCAGCATTTCTGTCTTTGCTTCACATTCCAGCATCCTATACATCTTTATACTTTTTCCATTCAGTGTGGGAGGAAACCGGAGCACCCGGAGAAAACCCACGCGGTCACAGGGAGAACGTGCAAACTCCATGCAAACAGCACCCGTCGTCGGGATCGAACCTGGGTCTCTGCCACCTCCCCCTCCGTCGCAGTTCCCTTAACGCAAACCAGGGATGTTGTTACGATACTGGTAGCAATGCAAAGCTTCATAGCTAATGATGTGGGTAGTTAATGCCAGAATGCTTAATAAGGCATTGAGATAAAAGAGCATGAAGTGAAGGTGCATATTTTAATTACCCTCACCGTATGTCATCCTCTTATTGTGTTTGTTTACTTGCTTGCAATGACTCAGTTCATTTGATTACACTCAATGGACTGTTATTAATTAATGCTTAATTAATGTTTTTAGTTGTAGGAGAAATAATTACAATATTTGTCGGCTTTTTGAACAATGTGCCTACAAAAATAAATTAAATATTTATACGGGGAGAGAAAGAACCTGGAGAAAATAAGTGCCACTTTGAAATTTCCTTTCCCCTGACATGTGCGCATTTTGAGATCATTGAATTAAGTACATTGCCTGCTTCCTGAATCTTTAAATTAGCTCAGCCCTGATCAGCATCTGCTTTCAGACTGAGTTAAGTATTATTTTGGTGCTGGTACCTCAACTGAGAAAACAGCAAGAACTGAGGCCCAGCGGTAGACTTGCTGCCTTACAGAGCCTGAGAGCCAGGTTTGATCCTAACTACGGTTGCTGTCTGTACGGAGTTTGTGTCCTTTGGTGGGCCGAAGGGCCTGTTTCTGCTTTGTATCTCTAAACTAAAACTGAACCAAACTAAACTATTGATTATTGGTAGACACAAAATGCTGGAGTAACACAGCAGGTCGGGAAGCATCTCTGGAGAGGAGGAATGGGTGGCGTTTCAGGTCGAGACCCTTCTCGAACCGAAACGTCAGCCATTCCTTCGTTCCAGAGATGCTGCCTGTCCCGCAGAGTTACTCCAGCATTTTGTGTCTACCTTCGGTTCAAACTAGCGTCTGCAGTTCCTTCCTACACATAGTGACTATTGGTGATGAGGACATACAATTATACTCTGCGGGAACCTCGGTGGGAAGTGATGGCAGTGTGGTGATTTGAGCGTTGCCCCTGGCGGGTGGTGCAGTGGCAAGACAAGGTATTTGGAGATGGTTCCATGATCTTGAGCGCTTGTGCAGTCAGTGAACTTTTTTGTGTCGTTGAGTACAGATCCTCTGGGCCCCTGTAGTTTACTTTAGTTTAATTTAGAGATACAGCATGGAAACAGGCCCTTCAGCCCACCGAGTCCACACCGACCAGTGATCTTTCGCACACTAACTCTATCCACTTTTCACGGGAATGGGAAACGAGAGATGCAGAAGATGATGGAGAGAGATAAAGAACAATGAATGGCAGATATGCAACAAAGTACCGATGATAAAGGAACCAGGCCATTGTTAGCTGTTTGTTGGAGCCAGGTGAAGGGGTTTTATCACAGATGGGAAGACAAAGGCTAGAGATGAAAAGGAGACAAGAGGGTGTATGATAAGGAGAGGGGTGAAATATGAATCCAGAGGAAGGGATGAGGACGGTGGGAAGGGAAAAGATTGGCAGGATAGTGGGAGAAATGGGCGTGTACCTGGGCCAGGAATAGGGAAGAGAGGGAGGAAGAAAAGATCATAAGATCATAAGTGATAGGATCAGAGTTAGGCCATTCGGCCCATCAAGTCTACTCCACCATTCAATCATGGCTGATCAATCTCTCCCTCCTAACCCCATTCTCCTCCCAATAACCACTGACACCCGTACTAATCAAGAATCTATCTATCCCTGCCTTAAATATATCCACTAACTTTGCCTCCACAGCCTTCTGTGGCAAAGAATTCCACAGATACACTAAAGAAATTCCTCCTCATCTCCTTCCTAAAAGAACGTCCTTTAAATCTGAGGTTTTGACCTCTAGTCCTAGACTCTCCAACTAGTGGAAACATCCTCTCCTCATCCACTCTATCCAAGCCTTTCGCTATTCTATATGTTTTAATGAAGCTCCCCCCTCATTCTTCTAAACTTTTTTGTTTAAAGAGGGGAAGCAGATTGTGACCTAAAGTTGAAGAATTCATATTGACGATTATTAACTGTTCTCACAACAAAATTTGAGCATTAACTGTTATCATAATCATAATTGGATTTTTAAATATAATCATAACATATTTATATGTAAAACAGCTAGCCAGGCATGTTGTGTTTAAAGTTAAATGAAATATGGAGGAATTGTATGAATTAAATTTTAATTGTTCGCCTGTGATCCAACATCCACACAGTTTTATTTAAACGATATTACAGATCAGGAAAACCGATGTTACCAGTTCTGCGCATGTTCTTATCATTGTTTAATAGGAATCTGATGGGTAGCGTTTTCACACAGAGGGTGTATGGAACGAGCTGTCAGAGGAGGTAGTTGAGGCTGGGACTATCCCGATGTTTAAGAAACAGCTAGACAGGTACATGGATTGGATAGGTTTGTAGGGATATGGGCCAAACGCAGGCAGGTGGGACTAGTGTAGCTGGGACATTGTTGGCCGGTGTGGGCAAGTTGGGCCGAAGGGCCTGTTTTCACACTGTATCACTCCATGACTCTAAGAGTAAGCTCCGCCACTGGGGAATGTTTGATTTTCTTTTTTGACTTTGAGTTATTTTGTGCTGCACTCTTTCTCCAAGAGTAAACAGGGCTTGTACACATCAAATAATAGATAAAATACGCAAGGTGAAAGGTTGCCTGAAGGTGAGTGAGTATGACAATGCTCGGCACAGTGAAGTGGCTATCGACAGTGACAGTACTCATCAGCATCAAGACTTAATGCAAGACAGCAGTGATCTTTTTAGTGGTGGCATGTCGTGTAGACGCAATGATGACAGAAGTATGAGTCTGTATGTAAAGCTGAACTATTTAAATAGCTGTGATGCAGGGTCATGGTCTAGAGAAATCTGGTATAGTTAAAATAAAATAACAAGAAACATACAGGATAAGGATGTTAAGGACAAGGAGTGTATTCCATCAAACGTGTCCAAAGACAGGCAGCTCGATTTGTTACTAACACTTATGAGAGAGAAGGTGGAACCCTCTCCAAGATAGACGTGAAGCTCACCGTTTGACCTGTTTTTACAAAATGTTAAATGGTCAGCTCGACGTAGACTACAAGACCTGCACCAAACCAAAACCAATTAGGAGCAGACGAGGACATTCGATCCAATTTGTAATCCCAGCTACAAAGACAGATGTATACAGCAATTTGTTCTTATCCCGCACAATTAAAGCATGGAATAATCTCCACCCAACTATAGTTACCCAACTAGATGCAACTAAATTTAAAGTAGCTCTTTCTTCCCAATAACCCTTTCTGGCTTAAGCCCTCCCTTCACCACTTCCAGTTTAAATTCCATTTGGAATATTTTGGAGGACCATTAAACCAAGAACCAAGTGTAGAAGAATAAGAATAACCAAAGTGGATATGAAGATATAGAGTAAATAAGCCAAAGTCTGCACCAGTAACTGCGGTACATGTAAGCAAACATGTGGATCAGGAACATAGGGTCATAGCACTGTGGCATAGAATCTGGCGGCATGGTGGCGCAGCGGTAGAATTGCTGACTTACAGCACTTTCAGCGCCAGAGACCCGGGTTCGATCCTGGCCAAGGGTGCTGTCTGTATGGCGTTTGTAAGTTCTTCCCATTGACAGTGTGGGTTTTCTCCGAGATCTTCGGTTTCCTCCCACAATCCAAAGACGTGCAGGTATTTAGGTTATAACTGGCTTTGTATAAATGTAAATTGTCCCTAGTGTGTGTAGTCTAGAGTTAATATGCGGGGATCGCTGGATGGTGCGGACTCGGTGGGCCAAAGGGCTGTTTCTGCGTTGTATCTCTAAACTAAACTAAAAACTCAACTCAACTAAACTAAGCACAAGATATTGTTATTATGTTTAAATATGTGAAAAGACTCAAAGTGATAAAGGTAAAACTCGAAGTGCTGATGTAACTCAGCGGGTCAGGCAGCATCTCTGTAGAAGGGTCCTGAACCAAAGCGTTGCCTGTCCATGTCCTCCAGAGATACTGCCCGATCTATTGAGTTACTCCAGTACTTTCGGTTCAGGTTTTCAGCATTTGCAGTTCTTGGTGTCTACAAATATAAAGATGCTGCATCTGAATGAATGAATAAGGTCGACAAATGATCAGTGCAGATAGAAATAAATTTAAACAATATAATTACCAACACTACAGGGCTTTTACTTTTAGTTTTACAGATACAGGGTGGAAACAGGCACTTTGGCCCACCGAGGCTGCATCAACCAACGAATACCCACATGCTAGTTAGGGACAATTTGTAGAAGCTAATTCACCTGCAAACCTGTAATTTTTTTGGAATCTGGGAGGAAACCGGAGCACGGGGAACAAACCCACGCTAGTCAAGTCAAGTCAAGTCACTTTTATTTCTATAGCACGTTTAAAAAACAACTCTCGTTGACCAAAGTGCTTTATATTGGTGGAGGTACTAACGTTATACAACATTGGTTCGTAGATTAAGTACATACATAAATACATACATATAACCATATAACCATATAACCATATAACAATTACAGCACGGAAACAGGCCATCTCGACCCTTCTAGTCCGTGCCGAACACATAATCTCCCCTAGTCCCATATACCTGCGCTCAGACCATACCCCTCCATTCCCTTCCCATCCATATAACTATCCAATTTATTTTTAAATGATAAAAACGAACCTGCCTCCACCACCTTCACTGGAAGCTCATTCCACACAGCTACCACTCTCTGAGTAAAGAAGTTCCCCCTCATGTTACCCCTAAACTTCAGTCCCTTAATTCTCATGTCATGTCCCCTTGTTTGAATCTTCCCTACTCTCAGTGGGAAAAGCTTTTCCACGTCAACCCTGTCTATCCCTCTCATCATTTAAAAAACCTCTATCAAGTCCCCCCTTAACCTTCTGCGCTCCAAAGAATAAAGACCTAACTTATTCGACCTTTCTCTGTAACTTAGTTGCTGAAACCCAGGCAACATTCTAGTAAATCTCCTCTGTACTCTCTCTATTTTTGTTGACATCCTTCCTATAATTAGGCGACCAAAATTGTACACCATACTCCAGAATTGGGCCTCACCAATGCCTTGTACAATTTTAACATTACATCCCAACTTCTATACTCATATACTATATAGCCCTCCCTCAGAGGATGTCAAGAAAGGCTTGAGAGTAAAGAGGAGTTTTAAGTCTCAACTTAAAGGAGTCGATGAAGGGGGCAGTTCTGATGGGAAGAGTGATGCTGTTCCACAGTCTAGGAGCTGCAACCGCAAAGGGGACTACATCTTTGGAATGTGGGAGGAAACCGGAGATCCCGGAGAAAACCCACGGGGAGAATATACAAATTCTGCACAGACAGCACCCGTAGTCAGGACTGAACCCGGGTCTCTGGCACTGTAAGGCAGTAACTCTACCGCTGCCCCACCGTGCAGCCCCAAGGTGATTAAGACTGGGAGTAACATTTCCAAAGATACATGATATTTAGGGAAGACGAGAAAAAAGAAAGGCAGGTGGCTTGGTGTTGTCAATAAATGAGAACTTTGGTGAGAAAAGATTATTGTTCAAAATCAAGTTGTAGAATCAGCCTGGGTGGAGCTAAAAAGTACCGTGAGACAGAAGTTTCAATTTCCCCCTCTTAGGACAAATATCATATCGAATGACCTTTGTGGGACTTGCATGTAGACCTCCAACAGCAGTGGTAATATAGGGGATAGGATCACAAAGGAAATGGGCAATCTAATAGTGAATAATAAATGCGGAGAAGATGTTTCCACCAGTGGGAGAGTCTAGGACCAGAGGTCACGGCCTCAGAATTAAAGGACGTTTCTTTAGGAAGGAGACGAGGAGGAATATCTTTAGTCAGAGGGTGGTGAATCTGTGGAATTCTTTGCCACAGAAGGCTGTGGAGGCTGTCAATGGATATTTTTAAGGCAAAGATAGATAGATTCTTGGTTAATATGGGGGTCAGGGGATATGGAGAGAAGGCAGGAGAATGAGGTTAGTCAGGAGAGATAGATCAACCATGATTGAATGGCAGAGTAGACGTAATGGGCCGAATGGCCTAACATTTATGAACCTATGAATGTAAATAATGTATGAGTATGTGAGGTTGAACTGTCCACACAAAGTGAAGGTCCAATCTACATTTGTTTTATCCAATGCCGCAGAGACCACGGTGTGAACAACAATTGGATTGGAAGAACTGCAAATAAATATGATTGTCCCAGCCGTTCTAACTACTATTTTTAGTTGAACTTAGCTTAGAGACGCCTTGTGAAAACTGACACTTTGGCCCGGAGTGTGGGAGGAAACCCGGAGCACCCGCAGAAAATATACGGGGTCATGGGGAGAACGTACTAACTCCGTACAGCAAGCACCCCTAGTCAGGATCGAACCCTGGTCTCTGGTGCTCTAAGGCAGCAACTCTATCGCTGCGCCACCGTGCTGCCCACTTATGCTATTTTAACACATTTGGTCTAATCCTACCAATGATACCCCCTTTGTTCCACCCGTGCTTTCCTTCTCTGAAACAGAAGACTAGCTTGTTTTCTCTCTTTTCCAATTCCAATGAATGATCTTAGACCTGAAATGTTAACTGCTTCTCTTTCTAAACAGAATCTACATAGGTGACACTAAAGTTTGGAGGGATATGGACCAAAAAGCGGGCAGGTGGGACCAGTGTAGCTGTGATATGTTGGCCATTGTAGGCAAGTTGGGCTGAAGGGCCTGTTTCCATGCTGTATCACTCTCTATGACTATGACACTTCTCGTCTGGTTAAAGCAAAACGTCAGATTGTATAAAATTTCTTCCTGCCTGCTACAGGAACTTTGATATGATTTTTACATTGCGGAGGGTTTAATCTGACCTTTGGCTGGCTGCCTTCTGTAAACCAATTCACATATTTTACACAGCCTTCTCTGGATTGTCCTCAGATTAATTGCATGTGTGTATAAATGAAGCATTCGAGGTGTAGACACAAGAAACTGCAGATGCTGGTTTTACCATAAACAGGACACAGAGTGCTGGAATAACTCAATGGGTCAGGCAACATCACTGGAGAACATGGATAGGCAACATTTCGAGTTGGGACCCTTCTTCTTCTTCAGACTGTAAAGGGGTTCATAATTCATGTTTAGTTTCCCTTAGTTTTACTTCAGAGATACAATGTGGAAACAGGCCCTTCGGCCCACCGAGTCCATGCTGACCAGCGGTCACCCCGTACACTAGCACCATTCCTACATACTAGGGACAATTTACAATTTACAATTTACAGAAGCCAATAAACCTACAAACCTGCACGTAAACCGGAGAAACCCACGTGATCGTGGGGAGAACGTACAAACTCCGTACAGACAGTGCCCGTGGTCAGGATCGATCCCGGCTCTCTGGCGCAGTAAGGCAGCAATTCTAGCGCTGCGCCACCGTGCCGCCAATGATGGAGTGATAGAAAGGAAAGCAATAACTGGAGAACACACACAAGGCATATCCTGGCCGCTGCTCGAGGCAATGACTTCCCAAAGACATGAGGGTTTGTAGGTTAATTGTTCTCTGTAATTGCCCCCTAGTGTGTAGGCAGTGGAGGAATAACATGGTGAAATAAGTGAAATAACATGGAACTAGTGTGAACAGGTGATTGATGGTCGATGTGGACTTGCTGGGCCAAAGGTGCCTGTTTCCACACTGTATCATTCAATCAATCAATGTATCCTTCATAGCAGCAGCTCCAAATGTGAGAAATAAACGGTGTGCCTTCAGACTCTGACATGAGGTTGATGACTGTTTCAGGCTGAGAGTCTTTCTTTAAGTGAAATTAAGTTATATGCACACAGTGTCGGCACACGACCTTCAATCTCCATTGCGCTACCTATTTGCTCTGCCACTGTGGCATTACATAGAGACATGTCTTGCTGCTGTAAACTCTCTCTCAGTAAAAGCCAAGCTTGCAGGTGCCACGTGATAACACCCTGTGCATTTGTCACACTGCATTTAACCTATTCACTGCCAACTTTTTTCTCACTCTTGGCCATGATATACTCGGGGGTGGGAGGTTGCACTGACCAGGTTAACAGGCTGCCTGTGGGGTCTGGATGATACTCTGCATCCTAATGTCCCAGTACTTTGGTCACCTTCTTTGCTCCGCTGCATGACGCCCCCCTTTTCATTGCCCCCTCTATGCCCTGAATCCCACATTCCTGGTAACTTTGCGTGAAGAGGTCTGAAGAATGGTCCCCGACCCGAAACGTCACCTATCCATGTTCTCCACAGATGCTGCCTGAGCCGCTGAGTTACTCCGGCACTTAGTGCTCTTTTGTGTAAATCAGCATCTGTTTCTACCATTGCGTTTTTGTATGCCAAGATAAAGAGTGTTTTATTGTCATATGTCCCGAGACGGATCAATAAAATTCTTAATTGCAGCAACAGATATGTAAACGTATTACTCTGTAAAACCCATAATAAACAAAAAACAAAAAAAAAATTATTTATATATTCTTTATTTTCTTTATATATATATATAAAGCCAGAATGGGGTACTGATTTTGGATGATCAGCCATGATCATATTGAATGGCTGTACCGGCTCGAAGGGCCGAATGGCCTACTCCTGCACCTATTTCACATGTTTCTACGTTTCTATTATGAACCTTGATGCTATGAGATGGAGTTTTACATCCTGTAGTGGATTGGTATCCAGTTCCTCTCTGTTAGCTGGCTGGCCCCTGATCCTGTGGTGTCAGCTTGGACCAAAAAGCGGGCAGGTGGGACCACATGTTGTTCCGTTTTTTCTCAATTCAGTTTAATTCTATTCAGTTCAGTTCAGTTCAGTCATATAGGCCTGTTTAGCATTTATCTTCACTACCGATTAGCTTAGTTTAGTTTATAAGTTTATAGGAGTAGAATAGGAGTATAAGTTGTAGGAACAGAATGAGGCCATTCGGCCCATCAAGTCTACTGTGCCATTTAATCACGGCTGATCTATCTCTCCCTCTCAACCCCATTCTCCTGCCTTCTCCCCATAACCCCTGACACCTGTACTAATCAAGAATCTGTCAATCTCCACCTTAAAAATATCCATTGATTTGGTGTCCACAGCCTTCTGTGGCAATTAATTAGTTGAGTTTAGTTTGGTTTAGTTTAGTTTAGTTTATTGTCACGTGTACCGAGGTACAGTGAAAATATTTTGTTGCATGCTAACCAGTCAGTGCAAAGACAATACATGATTACAATCAAGCCATCCATAGTGTACAAATACGGGATAAAGGGATTAACGTGAATAATGTTTACTGCAAGATAAAGTCCGATCAATGATCATGACCAAACAATCAAAATGACAATGGCCAATAATATCTGTGGCAGATATTTTTTCCCTACCATCTTAGTTGTTAAAGTGACTGCTCTGAACACCATCACTAAAGTTGTGTTATGATGATATTATCAACATCACATCACCAGACTGATATGTGTAAACAAACAGTTCACGGCTGCAAGCTACAAGCTGTTTCATGATAACATAATCCCATCGGCCAAATTTTATTAACCAAATGGTGCTGCAATTAAGTCAGAAAATGGTGTTAATAGTCAGCAGGTCCTGCAAAATCGTTAGTTTAGTTTAATTTATTGTCACGTGGACTGAGGTACAGTGAAAAGCTTTTTTGTTGCAGCCGGCGTTAAGACAATACATGATACCTTAAAACATTTTTTAAATAAACTTTATTCAAAGTATAAAATATATACCAAATATTACAGGCAAAATATTATCTGTATAATATCTATAATATTAAATATTAAATCTAAATATAAAATATAATAAATAAAATATAAAATATGAAATATGAAATATGAAACATAAATATAAAATATTAAATATAATATATCAAATATTAAATACAAAATATTAAATATAATATTGGTGCAAAAATTCTTTTGACATTCTCGGAGGCCATCGTAACATGGTGTTTACAAGGTTCTACCCGACAACGTTATTTGAGGGGCAATACATTAGAGATAGACCGAGGGTCTCCAATTCGGTAGATGGTAAGTCAGGACCGCTCTCTAGTTGTTGTTAATTGATGGTACAGTTGCCTGATAACAACTGGGAAGAAACAGTCCCTGAATCTGGAGCTGTGCGTTTTCACACTTCTGTACCTTTTGCCTGAAGGGAGAGGGGAGAAGAGGGAGTGGCCAGTGTGCGGCTCGTCCTTGATTATGCTGCTGGCCTTGCCGAGGTAGCGTGAGGTATAAATGGAGTCAATGGAAGGGAGGTTGGTTTGTGTGATGGTCTGGGCTGCGTCCACAATTCTCTGCAATTTCTTGCGGTCTTGGATGGAGCTGTTCACAAACAATGCTGTGATGATACACATGGACTTACAAAATTCTTTAGGGGTTGGACAACCTAGATGCAGGAAGATTATTCCCGATGTTGGGGAAGTCCAGAACTAGGGGTCACAGTTTAAGGATAAGAGGGAATTATTTTAGGACCGAGATGAGAAAATCATTTTTTACACAGAGAGTGGTGAATCTGTGGAATTCTCTGCCACAGAAGGTAGTTGAGGCCACAGTTCATTGGCTATATTTAAGAGGGAGTTAGATGTGGCCCTTGTGGCTAAAGGGATCAGGGGGTATGGAGAGAAGGCAGGGATGGGATACTGAATTGGATGATCAGCCATGATCATATTGAATGGCGGTGCAGGCTGGAAGGGCCGAATGGCCTACTACTGCCCCTATTTTCTATGTTTCTATGTTTCTATGTTTCTATGGACCTGTGCGGCCTGCACACGAATTACCACCTGGAAGTTGGAAACTCATGAACATGACGGGTCCTTCAATAACTAGAGCTGGTCCCTCCATCAATTGAAGGCCTGGATAGAGTGGATGTGGAGAGGATGTTTCCTAAAGTGGGAGAGTCTAGAGCTAGAGGGCACAGCCTCAGAATAAAAGGGCGTACCTTTAGAAAGGACATGAGGAGGAATTCCATTAGTTAGAGGGCGGTGAATCTGTAGAATTCATTGCCACAGAAGGTTGTGGAGGCCAAGTCAATGGATATTTTCAAGGCAGATATAGATAGATTCTTGATTAGTACGGGTGTCAGATGCTATGGGGAGAAGGCAGGGAAATGGGGTTGAGAGGGAAAGATAGAGTAGAGTTGATGGGCCGAATGGCCTTATTCTTCTCCTATGACCTATGAATTTATGAAATAGGTGGGAAGCTTGGAAAGGCTGCAACAGTACAGCAATTTGCAAAAAGATCCACTTTATACTTAGATCATAATCTATCCATCTATATAATAATATATCCAAAAATGCTTTGCTCACCGCAGTCACATGCTAGAGCACATAGATGCAATGAAACGGCATTTGAATATGAATTATATGTAATTTCTCTTCCTCATTTGCAATGGTAATTACACTTCAAAAGTACATCCTTGACTATAAATTACTTCAGGTCTTAGGAATTGCTGTTACAATGCACCTTTTAATTTTGTCTAATGCAGGATTTGAATGTGCAAAGATCCACTTCTATTTTTAACTGCAATTAGCTTAAAATATTTCCAAAAGAATTTAAATATGTTTTTTAGCAACTGAAAGTAACATTTCTTTGGTGCGAGTTATTAGTCATTGTTAGGGATCCACCGTCATTTGGATGGAATGGCTTGAATGTCTCTGAATAGGTTTGATTCAATGTTGGTTGACAGTTGCCTCAGGTTCCTGCCTTTGGGCAGGTAGGACTTTGGACTCGTCCGGGCCGTCTGCCACCCAGTGGGCAGACCCTGGAACTGCGCCAAACCCTTGGAAGAGACTCAAATTCCAACATGCATGGTATGGTATGGTGTAGGGAGACAACTGTAGATGCTGGTTTAAACCGAAGGTAGACACAAATTGCTGGAGTAACTCAGCGGGACAGGCAGCATCTCCGGAGAGAAGGAATGGGTGATGTTTCAGGGTGAGACCCTTCTTCAGACTGATTGTTTTGGGTGAGACCCTTCTTCAGACTGGTATGTTTCCACCATGATCCCTGGCAGCACGTTCCAGACACCCACCAGCCTTTGTGTAAAAAACCTTGTCCTGCCCATCTCATTTAAACTTTGCCTCTTTGATCTTAAAGTTATGCCTTCTAGTCCATGACATTTCCACTCTGGGGTTGTATAAATTCATGCACATGTTTGTGACATGTCGAAATCTCCAAAGGAAAATAGAGAGAGAGAGAGAGAGAGAGAGAGAGGAATGGGGAGAGGGAGAGGGAGAGGGAGAGGGCCGGCACACGGCAGAATGTACGCGCCCTGCATTTTAGACTACCTTGGCATCATTCCAGGCACAGACATCGTGGGCTGAATGGCCTGTCCCTGTGCCGTGTTTTAGTTTAGTTTAGTTTTACAGATACAGCGTGGAAACAGGCCCTTCAGCCCACCGGGTCCGCGTCGACCAGCGATCCCCGCAAATTAACATGCATCCCACACACGAGGGACCATTTTTACATTTACCAATTAACCTACAAACCTGTACGTCTTTGGATTGTGGGAGGAAACCGAAGGTCTCGGAGAAAACCCACGCAGGTCACGGGCAGAACGTACAAACTCCGTAGAGGCAGCACCCGTAGTCGGGATCGAACCCGGGTCTCCGGCGCTGCGATCGCTGTAAGGCAGCAACTCTACCGCTGCGCCACCGTGACCGTATTCTTTTGTGGAACCTAAACATTGTTAGGACTTTATTCTTTGGAGCGCAGGAGGATGTGGAGCGATCTTATAGAGGTGTATAAAGTCATGAGGGAATAGATAACAGAGTCTTTTGACCACAGCAGGGAGATCAAGAACCTGGGGACATGGGTTTAAGGTGCGAGGGGAAAGATCTAATGGGAACCAAACCAAGGGTAATGGGTATATGGAACGAGCTGATGCAGGTACGACCACAACATTTAAAAGACATTCGATTAGGTACATGGGTAGGATAGGTTCCCGTCCCCCATTAGACAAAAGTTTTACACTGGGAAGGACAGTTTCTTCCCAGCTATCCCAGTTTCTTCCCAGTTTCTTGGGCGAATGAATCATCCTACCACAACCAGAGAGCAACTATTATCTACCTCTTTGCTAAAGTACTATCTACCTCTTTGGTGACTCTCGGACTATCCTTGATTGGACTTTGCTGGCGTTACCTTGCTCTAAACGTTATTCCCTTATCATGTATCTATACACTGTAAATGGCTTGATTGTAATCATGTACTGTCTTTCTGCTGACTGGATAGCACGCAACAAAAGCTTTTCTCTGTACCTCGGTACACGTGACAATAAAATAAACTATTGTCTATTGTCATGTGTACTGAGGTGCAGTGAAAAGCTTTTGTTGCGTGCTATCTAGTCAGCAGAAAAACCAAGAAGAATAAGGGCCAAACGCAGGCAGGTAGGACTAGTGTAGATGGGGCATGTTGATCGGCGTGGATATAAAAGTCGGCATTCACCCAGAGAGTTGTGAATCTGTGGAATTCTCTGCCACAGAAGGTGGTGGAGGCCAATTCATTGGATGTATTCAAGAGAGAGTTAGATATAGCTCTTAGGAATCAAGGGATATGGGGAGACAGCAGGAACGGGGTACTGATTTTGGATGATCAGCCATGATCATATTGAATGGCGGTGCTTACTTGAAGGGCTGAAAGGCCTAATCCTGCACCTACAGTATTTTCTATGTTTGTAAGCGTGGATGAGAGGGGCTTGCTTGCATGCTGTATTACTCGATGACTCCATCGCTGCGAGTGATTTGGGCAGAAGGGCCTGTTTTTGCTGCCTCAGAATGTGTAACCAGACACCATTGCAGGCAGGGAGGGGACGTTCTCTTCTTTACCAACAACAATAATAAGTGGTCCTCCACTCCACCTCTGCAGCACACAGCAGCCAAAAAGCTCACAACTGACCTCAGATGCAGGCGGCCATTATTTCTATTTATGAAACAGAGTATGCTTTGATGTGTGGTGTCAACAAGGACTACTCCTGGGCACCAGAGGCCCAATGATATTGTGGGAGGTGCATGGACTGCATGGCACGGTGCCATGAAGAGTTTATTTGCAGTAAACCATGGCTTCCCAATGCACACATGTGTTTGTGGAACCTCGGTCTGGCTGACATTTATCCCTGCCTCAGTGCCAGTGTTGAACCATTTGTATAGCAAACAAACCCATGCCTGTGGAAAATAGACAGTTTGAAAATATTTGTGATTGTAATGGCCCTGTCCCACTTAGGAAACCTGAACGGAAACCTCTCGAGACTTTGCGTCCCACCAAAGGTTTCCGTGCGGTTCCCGGAGGTTGCAGGTGGTTGCCGGAGGTTGCAGGTAGTGGAAGCAGGTAGGGAGACTGACAAAAACCTCCAGGTTTCAGGTTTCTTAAGTGGGACAGGGGCATAATAGTCCTTGAAGGCCCGTTACAACTCCTGCGATATATGTTCACTCTTTTGACGAACTCATCCATTTACTCCGCAGCCGATGAAGAACATCAGGTGGGCAAGCGGTTTCTGCTCTGCTGGGTCCAGTTAAGATGTGGGCTGAAACAGACTGTGCCAGTTTACAGTGTGTGTTGGAGGGAACTGCAGATGCCAGGTTAATCTGCAAGACAGACACAAAAAAGCTGGAGTAATTCGGCGGGACAGACAGCAATCCCTGGTGAAAAGGAGCTGGTGACGTTTCGGGTCGAGATCCTTCTTCAGTGTCTCGGCCCGAAACGTCACCTATTCCTTTTCTCCGGAGATGCTGTCTGACCCGCTGAGTTACTTTTCTGAGAACTTTTCCCCTGCCTTGCAAACTCTAAAGAGTTAATCCCCAGACTTGTTGCCAGGCCGCCTGACCAGAGTTTCCACGCAAGAAAGTTTCCATTGCTATTTATACAAGGCTAACTGTGTGTGGAGGTGTTGCTGTATCTCTCTCACAGGTTGAGTCGATATGATAAACTGCGCAAGGTGACTCCATGTCGAGGAAACTCCTGGCTTAAAGCCACAGGTTCAACACCATACCACATATTCCCCACAAATAGCCGTGGAGATTGTTATACCTTCTGCGTGACAGAGGGGGACCATGCACCGTGTCGAGGACAGATTAATTTGCCACTCCCATTTAATTCCAGGTGACCTTCCTGTAGACGAGGAGGCGTTGCACTAATCCAAAGAATACATTGCAAGTGTACACGGTTACCAGAGAGACTGGCTCTGTCCTCAAAACACACTGGGACGATTCCAACTCTTTCAGTATTTAGAGGAACGCAATGGGAATGGAACATTTATCTTGTTTAAATGTCCCAGCTGCCATGAAAGATTTTATAAAACACCAGCTGTTCTCATATTTAAGAAGGAACTGCAGATGCTGGAAAATCGAAGGTAGACAAAAGTGCTTGTTCTTCCTGGATAGTCCACAGTTGCATACAAACATAGAAACATAGGTGCAGGAGTAGCCCATTCGGCCCTTCGAGCCAATGCGATCACGGCTGATCATCCACACTCAGTACCCCGCTCCTGCTCCCTTTATTCCTTTAGCCCGAAAAGCTACATCTAACTCTCTCTTGAATACATCCTTTGGGGAATGCCCTTGAGGAGGGAGCAGATTATCATAGTAGCATATACAGCAGGAATGATTTTATTATTCACTAAAGTCATTTTGAAGTAGAGCATAAAGACATATAATGGCCATGCGCTGGAATCTGACTTTATCTAGCAAACACGGCGGTGCAGCGGTAGAATTGCTGCCTCACAGCACCAGAGGTCCAGGTTCGAACCAGACTACGGGTGCTGTCTGCACGGAGTTGTCACGTTCTCCTCTGTGACTGCGCGGGTTTTCTCCGGGTGCTCCGGTTTCCTACCGCATTGCGAACACATGCAGGTTTGTCGGTACATTGGCTTCTGTAACATTGCCCCTGGTATGCAAGTTGCTGAAACTGGGACAACATAGAACTAGTGTGCAGGTGGTCGCTGGTTCGGCGTGGACTGTGGGCCGAACAGCCTGTTTCTACGCTGTATCTCTAAACGAGATTACATTTGACTAGCTGTTAGCATGTCTAATGTTAAGTCTCCAGCACGGTGAGGCAGTAATTCTACCAGTTGTGCCACTGTGCCACCCGACATGCT
The DNA here is from genome assembly GCF_028641065.1 of Leucoraja erinaceus. NCBI lineage: Eukaryota > Metazoa > Chordata > Chondrichthyes > Rajiformes > Rajidae > Leucoraja > Leucoraja erinaceus. The sequence goes on along the minus strand of NC_073384.1, from coordinate 13,243,316 downwards.
TAATCCAGTTTACTGGCCATTAATTGTAGTCAAACCAACTCACAAACAAGCCCTTTGGTCCATCGAGTCTGTGTTATACATTAACCACCCATTTTAACCAATCCTACATTAATCCCAAGGTCTTTATTGTCCCTCCGTTCTCATCAATTCCTCCCCCAGATTCTTCCACTCGCCTACATACGATGTAGTTGGCAATTTGACAGTGGCCGAATAACCCACCGAATAACTGCACCATTATGGAATGTGGGAGGCAACTGGAGCATTTGGGGTGAGTTACTTGGACACGGGGAGAACATGCAAACTCCACACAGCCAGCACCCGGATTCAGGATTGAACCATGTTCTCTAGTGCTGTGAGGCAGCAGCTGAAGAAGGGTGTTGACCCGAAACGTCACCCATTCCTTGTCTCCAGAGATGCTGCCTGTCCCGCTGAGTTACTCCAGCATTTTGTCTCTTCCTTCCTACACATAAAAAATAATATTAATTGTCTATGATTATATTGCGGTTTGCAGGAGCTTGCTGAGAGGAAATTGGCTACAAAACTTTCCCACATCACAATGGTAACTGCACCATATAAAATCCTAAAAATATTATGAATGCAGGTAAATAACTGTCTTTCTTAGTCAGTAGAGCTCAGATCCAACATTTCCCTTTACACACTATCTGCTGGGCATTCGCTTGACCAGTTTCCAATCATGGGCTGGGATGCTTAGTTTAGTTTAGTTTAGTTTAGGGATACAGCACGGAAACAGGCCCTTCGGCCCACCGGTTCCGCGCCGACCAGTGATCCCCGCACATTAACACTATCCTACACACACTAGGGACTATTTTCACATTTATCAAGCCAATTAACCTACATACCTGTACGTCTTTGGAGCATGGGAGGAAATCAAAGATCTCGGAGAAAAGCCAAAGATCTCGGAGTACAAACTCTATACAGACAGAACTCCATACTCCATACAGCACTGGTAGTTGGGATTGAACCCGGGTCTCCGGCGCTGCAAGCGTTGTCAGGCAGCAACTCCACTGCTGTGCCATCATGCCGTGTACACGCTGCTGCAATGCAACTTATGTTGGTTCCTCCAAGTTCAAGCAAGGACTGACTTTAAAATCAGGGAGGGTGGGGGAGGGGTAATTACTGCTTTCTGAGCCATTATTGCAGGATATGTTGGGTTGGTGAAGTATTGGATGGGGTTTCTGAAGCTTAATTCCTCTACAGTCAAGGGGATATGGGGAGAAGGCAGGAGCAGGGTACTGATTGTGGATGATCAGCCATGATCACGATGAATGGCGGTGCTGGCTAGAAGTGCCGTATGGCCTACTCCTGCACCTATTGTCCAGCAAGCAAAGAATTTCACTGTGACTTGTCACATGTGACAATAAAGTATTCCATTCCAAAACTAACTTTAAGAACTCAGCTTTTGTGATTCAATGCTCGTATAGCTTTGCCCTGGGCAAAATGTTTCCTAACACCAGTCATGAGCATTACTTTCACGAATATGGCTTTCTAAATCCAGTCATACACCCCAATCACACTAGTGTTTGATATAGTGTATATATATATATATATATACTAGACTAAGTGGGACCCGTTGAGTCCCATGTTCACACGGGAGGGCTGGTCCCCCAAAGCAATATTCCACCTCTCCACGAATTCCAATATTGGTGGTCAGTGGGGGGGGGGGGGGGGCTTTCTGGAGTGCAAGTATGGCTGTTGTGGGCCGAAGGGACTTAAGGATAAGGGGGAAATCCTTTAAAACCGAGATGAGAAGAACCTTTTTCACACAGAGAGTGGTGAATCTCTGGAACTCTCTGCCACAGAGGGTAGTTGAGGCCAGTTCATTGGCTATATTTAAGAGGGAGTTAGATGTGGCCCTTCTGGCTAAGGGTATCAGGGGGTATGGAGAGAAGGCAGGTACGGGATACTGAGTTGGATGATCAGCCATGATCATATTGAATGGCGGCGCAGGCTCGAAGGGCCGAATGGCCTACTCCTGCACCTAATTTCTATGTTTCTATGTTTCTATGTTTCCAGAGGGCTAGGATGGACATTGTGGGCTGAATGGATAATTGGGCTGGCAGCTCAGTCACTCTGCTTGAAATAGTATGAAATTGCATTTGAATTTAGTGGCCTGCACTCTGCTTGAAATGGTATGAAATTGCATTTGAATTTAGTGGCCTGCACTCTGCTTGAAATGGAATTTCAAGATATAGCCGTGAGTGAACTGCCAGCCCACCAGCCCTGAGTCAATTAACTGCAAGCCCACCAGCCATGACTCAATCAACTGCCAGCCCACCAGCCGTGAGTCAATGAACTGCCAGCCCACCAGCCGTGAGTCAATTGCCAGCCCACCAGCCGTGAGTGAGTCAACTGCCAGCCCACCAGCCCTGAGTGACTGAGCTGTCAACCCACCAGTCGTGAGTGAGCTACCAGCTCACTCACGGCTGTGTAGGAAGGAACTGCAGATGCTGGTTAAATCGAAGATTGACAAAAAATGCTGGAGTAACTCAGCAGGACAGGCAGCATCTACAAAGCTACCGACAAAGGTACCTACAAACCTTTGAACGGCTGAACCTACAAAGCTGTACGTCTCTGGAGTGTGGGAGGAAACCGGAACACCCGGGGTAAACCAGTAACTTCAACCTGCAAAATCTTCCAAATCCTCTCCATATGATGTGCCAACCAAATATATTCTGGTTTAAAATGTATTGCAGTGAGCTATGCAAAATTCATGAGTTACAAATCATTCACATTGCAGATGACATTCACTTCAATTCTCTCAAGTACAGGCCCACCAAACTCCGGAACACATGTAGGAAGGGACAATGCCCAGTCCATCACTGGCGCTGACCTTACCGGAGTCGCTGCCTCAAAAAGGCAGCCAGCATCATCAGAGACCTACACCATCCTGGCCACACACTCGTTTCACCCCTGCCATCGGTAAGAAGGTACAGGAGCCTGAAAACTGTAACGTCCAGGTTCAGGAACATCATCTTCCCTACAGCTATTCGGCTATTTTACTTCGGAGTCACGTGAGTCACTACGTGAAGAAGCCCGCCAGGACGCATGCGTGTCATATTGCTTTCACGCTTGCGAAACGACAGGCGGGGTGGAGCATTCCCCCGCAGCGGTAAGTTTGTAACCGCGACCTGCAGGTAAGTGATTTACTCTGCGGTAGTTTTTGTCCCCGCACTGTTTTACCCAGGGGGGGGGAAGCTGGACAAAATAGTGTCCACAAGTGCTGCGAGTGAAGCTGGCTGGGGAGGACCGCGAAGTTGCGGGAACCAGCAGCAGCTGAAGGCACAAGCCCCGTAAGGGATCAGCTGTGCCGACTTTTGATCCCGCGCCGGCCAGAACACCACGGCCGGGCGGGAGACTATTCAGAATGGGGCCGTCGACTTTTGACAAGTCGATAATGGCAGGAGGCGGGGCGGAACGACGTTCCCCCGTAGCGACAATTTAAACCAGGACCTGCAGGTAAGAGCTGCGGTCTTTTTGTGTTTTCCCATGCTGATTACAGGTGGAGAAACCAACGGGAAACAAAGACAAGGTCTGCGACAAAACTGGTGAGGGAGGACCGCGGAGCAGCGGGCAGCCAGCAGCAGCCAGCGGCACTTGGATCACCGATAGTGGGATCAGCTGTGCCCGATGTCGCCTCCGCACCGGCCAGATCCACGCGGCCGGGCGTTAAGGCTAGACACAAAAACAAACAAGGTCGTGGACCCAGAGGAGTCCGACTTTGAACAACCGCGGGCGGCCAGCGACCGTGAGCGCTGGAGCCGGATGGAGCGGTGTGTGGAGCATTTGCTCCAACGTGACAGACTCCGGGAGATGGAGTCGAGTCACGGTGGGCCCTATGATAAACCCACAGCAGTACCTCTTGAAGGGCTGCACAGTGCTTCTACCTCATCAGAGGGTAGCACTGCGGGTCAGTTCTGGGCTGACCTGGAAGAGGGGTCCGCAGAAGGAAAGACAAGTATGCAAGGGGTGCAGGAACGAGATAACCTACTGGACATGGTGTCACAGTCTGCCCTCTCCTCATTCTCATCCACTTCACCTCCCAGTACTTTTCCACCGGTCCCTCCTTCTCCTCACCTGCCTGCCTGCCACTCCCCTCTCATCAGCCCAACTCTCCTCACCTGTTGCACTCAGTTGCCTCTGATCACCTATTAACCCGGTATATAGACTCTCCTCACCGTTCACACAGTGCCAGATTGTTCTCAGCATTCATGCAAGACTCTCCAGTGATTTCCCGACTGCCTACACGGATTCGAACCTGCCTGCCCCTGACCATTCCGTCCTGTCGTCTTCCCGGATATCACCTCAGCCTTCTGTCCCCGACCACGGCCTTCGTCCCGTACCTCCTGGTTTCTGTCTGCCTCTCTCCTGGGCTGTTTGGTGTATCCCTGCAACGGCTCCTCGACTTCCTGCCTGGCTTCGACTCTCCTTTCGTCTGTCCCTCGCTGGTTTGTTTGCATCGTGTGTTGGATCTCCTGGTTACCGGACCTTCCGCTACCCCAACTACGTCTCCTGCCTGCCCCTCTTCGGAACCCTCGCTCAATCCTGAGCCTCTGTGTGAGTATGGTGTACCCATTCCTGTGTTACTACTCTGTGTTACAGTATCGTAATAAAGTTCATGACCAATTATACCTGCCTGATTCTGTGCTGCTATTGGGTCCAAGCTATACCTGTTACACATGGTGTCCAATTTCATACAGCCAGACCAGACTGGTCAAAATCTGGAGCCAAAGCTAGCTGCCAGTATAGACTATATGTCTCTAAACCAGTTACAAGAACAGGCTGTACTGGACACCACATCAAGACACCTGGCACCGGGCAACTGCATATCCCTGAATGTTCCAATAGTAAACACCTGTATATGGAAACACATTGGAATAGGAGTCAGAAGTATGGACGTCAAATTACAAAAAGTATTGAAACTCCTAACAGCAGGGATAACAGCATTTGCCCGCACAGTGGATGACAAGGACATGTCCCAGGACCAACAAGATGCACTGGCATTACTCTGCAACACTCAACATGAGATAAACTACATCAGGAAGAGTGCCATTCAACCCACACTAAACCCAAAATTTGCGGGACTGTGCAAACCTGGGACCACAAAACCACCAATACTATTATTTGCAGGCAACCTATCAAAGCAAGTCAAGGAGCTCGATAAGGAAGCAAAAACCCTGGGACTAAAAAAAAAAAAAAAAAAAGGGACTCCATCAAAAACCCACTACAGCCAAAGACAGCACCCCTACGCACCCATCAGCAGAACAAGAATGACTAGTGAAAGCTCGAACGCCTGGTACTCAAAACATGAGTCTTTTTTAGGCCATGGCCCAGGCCGGCCTTCTTGGAAGATGCGCGGACCTCCAAAGCCAACCAAACCACAAATCCAGACACCAGCGCAACAACAGCAGCGAAGAACCTACAAAAAGAAGTAAACCTGCCACTGGTAACTATGGAGGTAGGTGGGTCTGGTTCCCTACAAAATACAGGGAGTATGGAGGTTGGTGGCAGATTACACTCTTTTCTGAATGCATGGAGCATGTTAACAACCGATACTTACATCTTAAGCAGTATCCAGGGATAGACAGAGTTTATACACGTACAACCCTCCAGTTCAACATATACCGAACCGAATGTTCGTGCTTTCTGATAAAGAAAAATCAGAAGCGCAAGCTGAACTGGAGCGGCTTTACGTAAAAAGTGTAATTGAGCAAACTCAACACGAACCATTCGAATTCGTGTCCAATATATTTACCAAAAACAAAAAAGATGGTGGTTGTCGCATCATCATAGATCTGACAAAATTGAATACATTTGTACAATTTATTCACTTCAAAATGGAAACCTTTGTTACTGCTAAACAATTAATTTCCAAAGGTTACTTCATGGCCAGCATCGATTTAAAAGATGCCTACTATTCAGTGCCTATACGAGGTGACCACAGATGTGACTTAGAATTCAACTGGATCAGACAACTCTGGCAGTATAAAGCACTGCCAAATGGTTTATCATCAGCCCCAGGCTGTTCATAAAAATTTTGAAACCAACCCTAGCATTTCTACGGAAACGAAAACACATCGTCATGGCATATTTAGATGGCATTATCATTGTGGGCAAAACTTTGGAATTGGCCAAACAAACCGTAACAGCCACAGAACAGTTATTTGAAAAACTGGGATTTATTATCCATCCAGTTAAATCTAAACTAACGCTTTCCACTACTATGGACTATTTGGGGTTCACCATTGACTCAATTCACATGTCGGTGACTCTGCCTAAGGGAAAGGCTAGAGATTTAATAGAGGCTTGTGGACTGCTCAGGAGGCATCATTATTACTCACACTGGGCATAAACTACCTGGAAATGTTGGGTGCATTCCATGGCCTAAAGTCGTATTGTACTGGGTCATATCACCAGCATGTTAGACTACAGATAGACAATACCACCGTGGTAGCATACATTAACCACATGGGTGGAAACAAATCGACATCATGTGATAATCTGGCTAATACAATTTGGCAATTGTGAATCCAGAGAGATATTTGAATATCAGCCACTTACCTACCAGGAAGACTAAATTTAGTGGCAGACACCAGGTCACGCAAATTTAATGAAAACACCGAATGGATGTTGAATAAAAAAGTATTTGCTGATATTACAGCAAGATATGGAACGGCAGATATCGATCTATTCGCATCTAGACTTAACCACCAGTTATCAAATTATGTTTCATGGGAACCAGACCCTGGGGCAGCTGCGACAGATGCATTTTCGCTGCATTGGGGGAAATTGTTTATTTACGCATTCCCTTCCTTTCTGCATCATCAGTCGGGTATTAAGGAAAATACAACAAGACTCTGCGTCTGGTATTTTGGCAGTACCCGATTGGCCTACTCAACCATGGTTCCCAGTGGTACTAAACATGGTATTAGAACCATGTATCACCATCCCACATAGACCAGATTTATTGCTACCTCCCGTAACAAGGGATAGCCACCCATGCCATAACCATTTGAACTTATTAATTTGTAGAATTTAAAAACACCTCTACTACAACTGGGACTGACGGACCGAACAGTGAACATGATCTCGGCGGCCCAAAGACATTCAACCAAAAAACAGTATGTGGTCTATATCAGGAAGTGGGAGATGCATTGTCACAAAAACAACATCACCCACAGAGACATGAACATCCCGTCTGTTCTGGAATATCTGGCAGGCCTCCACTATGATGAGGGGCTCAGTTACAGTGCCATCAACTGCGCCAGAAGTGCCCTATCGACTTGCCTATGGCAGGGGACAGAGGGTTACTCTGTTGGGACTCACCCACTGGTAACAAAACTTATGAGGGGAATTTTTAATACTAATCCCCCAAGAACCAGGTACTCACAAATATGGGATGTAAGTATTGTCCTGAAGATGCTCAGGAATTGGTCTCCAGCAACAGCTCTGTCCCTACACAGACTGACATTAAAAACAGTTATGCTAATGGCATTGGTCACGGCACAGAGGGTACAGTCACTGCATAAACTAAGACTGGACAACATGACTTCCTCAACTGAAAATATTACGTTTCATATCTATGAATTAGTAAAGCAGAACAGATGGGGATCAGCAGGCCTCAATATACAATTTAGGTCATACCCAACAGATGACCGTCTCTGTATAGTAAGACATTTGTCGTTATACATGGAGAAAACGAAAATCATAAGAGGCAATGAGAAGGCACTTCTGGTCAGCCACAAGCAACCACACAAAACAGTGACGGTCCAGACCATCTCAAGATGGCTGAAACAGGTGCTAACACAGGCTGGGGTCGATACTAATATTTTAAAATCTCATTCCACCAGGGCTGAATCCTCAAGGCAGCAGGATGGTCAGGGGAAAACCATTCCAACTATTTTACAACAAACCAGTAATGAAACCTGGAACGTTTGCAGAAACAATTTTAAGTTCTGTAAATTAATTCAAACCCAGAGAAAGGGGTTATAATTTTATGTTAATAAATTTATGATTTCAATGTCGAATTCATGTCCAAATTATGTTAACACAATTCCTCCTACAGTCATCAAGGCAGACGTGATGCATGGACTCGTTTCCATGGCATGAAATCACAGAGCTTTAAAATCTTCACGTAGTCACTCACGTGACTCCGAAGTAAAATAGTAAGATTAAACGAGAACTTACCAGTTTGAAGTTTGATCTGTATTTTATGAGGAGTTACGATGAGGGATTACGTGCCCTCCGCTCCCACCCTTGATCATATACTCAACTGGTATCTCTTCTCTAATCTTACTATGTTTAGTCATTACAGTTATCTGTGATTTCACACCGCTGCTTTGAAGAATGACACGCATGCGTCCTGGCGGGCTTCTTCATGTAATCGCTCATCGTAACTCCTCATAAAATACAGATCAAACTTCAAACTGGTAAGTTCTCGTTTAATCTTACTATTAAATACAGTGTACCATGTTTACACATTCTGTTGAGCTGCTGCAAGTAAGAATGTCATTGTTCTATCTGGGCCATATGACAATAAAACACTCTTGACTCATGAACTGTAGATGCCGGTTTACACCGAAGATAGACACAAAATGCTGGAGTAACTCAGCAGCATCTCTGGAATTCCCTGAGAGGGGGTAGGGTGGGGTGACAGTGAATGCCATCAATTTATCACCACAGCAAATGTGGTTTCACCCCACTGGAGATATCCCCTTTGTCATCTCAGTCACGCCTCTGATTGCATCAATGTATCAGTCTGTAGGCACACGCTCTTCTCCTTTTGTAGCTTCTTCACGTGCACCTGGAGAGATATCCCCTCCAAGTCCACGTCCCTGGGCCTTAACATTTCGAATGATCTATCAGGGGCTCGGCACACCGATGCAATCAGGAGTAAGGCTCGATAGCACTGCTACTTCCTTGGAGGTTGAAAGCCATTCAGCTGGTCAAGCTCGTGTCAAGAGTCATAGAAACATAGAAACATAGAAAATAGGTGCAGGAGTAGGCCATTTGGCCCTTCGAGCCTGCACCGCCATTCAATATGATTATGGCTGATCATCCAACTCGGTATCCTGTACCTGCCTTCTCTCCATACCCCTGATCCCTTTAGCCACAAGGGCCACATCTAACTCCCTCTTAAATATAGCCAATGAACTGGCCTCAACTTCCTTCTGTGGCAGAGAATTCCAGAGATTCACCACTCTCTGTGTGAAAAAAGTTTTCCTCATCTCGGTCCTAAAAGATTTCCCTCTTATCCTTAAACTGTGACCCTTGTTCTGGACTTCCCCAACATCGGGAACAATCTTCCTGCATCTAGCCTGTCCAACCCCTTAAGAATTGTGTAAGTTTCTATAAGACCCCCCCCCCCCCCCCCTCAGTCTTCTAAATTCTAGCGAGTACAAACCGAGTCTATCCAGTCTTTCTTCATATGAAAGTCCTGACATCCCAGGAATCAGTCTGGTGAACCTTCTCTGTACTCCCTCTATGGAAAGAATGTCTTTACTCAGATTAGGAGACCAAAACTGTACGCAATATTCCAGGTGTGGTCCCACCAAGACCCTGTACGACTGCAGTAGAACCTCCCTGCTCCTATACTCAAATCCTTTTGCTATGAATGCTAACATACCATTTGCCTTCTTCACTGCCTGCTGCACCTGCATGCCTACTTTCAATGACTCGTGTACCATGACACCCAGGTCTTGTTGCATCTCCCCCTTTCCTAATCGGCCACCATTTAGATAATAGTCTGCTTTCCTGTTTTTGCCACCATAGAGTCACACTTCGGCCCAACGCCCACACCGGAGTGTCTGAAGAAGGTGTCTCAACCCGAAGGAGGGAGAGATAGATCAGCCATGATTGGATGACAGAGTAGGCTTGATGGGCCGAATGGACTAAATTCTACTCCTTTCACTTATGATCTTATGAAACATCACCCATCCATTTTCTCCAGAGATGCTACCTGACCCCGCTGAGTTACTCCAGCACTAGGTGTCTATCTTTGATATAAACCAGCATCGGTATTTCCTTTTTTATCACGATGAAATTCTTACTTGAATAAATAATTGAACAGAGAAAGTCACCGAAAACTCTCGTAAATCTCAACAGGTGGAGTGTATCCTGACTGGTTGCATCTTGGGGCCCGGTTTGGCAGTTCCAACACATGGGAATGTGAGGATGGAGAGAGTGGTGGACTCAGAATGCGCCATCTCAGGCATCTTCCCACCACCATCCAAAGTATCTACATGAGTCGCAGGCTGCTTCAAGAAGGTGGCATCTATCCTCAAGGAGAGAGGGACTGTCATATGTTGAAAGAATGGAGCGACTGGGCTTGTATACACTGGAATTTAGAAGGATGAGAGGGATCTTATTAAAACATGTAAGATTATTAAGGGATTGGACACGCTAGAGGCAGGAAACGTTTTCCCGATGTTGGGGGAGTGCAGAACCAGGGGCCACAGTTTAAGAATAAGTGGCCGACCATTTGGAACAGAGACGAGGAAAAACTTTTTCACCCAGAGAGTTGTGACTGTGGAATTCTCTGCCTCAGAAGGCAGTGGAGGCCAATTCTCTGGATGCTTTCAAGAGAGAGTTAGATAGAGCTCTTAAAGATAGCGGAGTCAGGGGATATGGGGAGAAGGCAGGAATGGGGTACTGATTGTGGATGATCAGCCATGATCACAATGAATGGCGGTGCTGGCTTGAAGGGCCGAATGGCCTACTCCTGCATCTATTGTCTATTGTCACCGTCTGGGGTTTTCAATGTAACCGCTCAAAGTCCTACACCATGAGGTGGAGGAACAACTACTCTTCCTCCTTCCACCCAGGAAGGAACCGCAGATGCTGGTTTTCACCAAAGATAGACACAAAATGCTGGAGTAACTCGGCAGGTCAGGCAGCATCTCTGGAGAAAAAGAATAGGTGACGTTTCGGGTCAGAACCCTTCTTCAGACTGAAAGTTGGGGTGGGAAGAGGGGGGGGGGGGGGGGGGGGGGGGGGGGGGGGGAAGGGGGGGGGGTCCACACACACAAGATTAGAAGTTGGTCACACTCCTCGGCATCTGCATACAATGGTGTCTCTCTTGCGCTTCTTGTGCGTGGTGGTGGAAAGATTGGTGAAAGCACGGCCGTGACGTGAACGCTCTTTCCTTGACCCCAACTGTAGTTGAGAAAAGGCCAGATCAAATCACGGCAAATCACGACAGATGACCTTAGCAAGGGCGGAGCCCACAATGGCCCATTGTTGGCTGGGGAAGGCGTGATAACAAGAGGGATACAAGGATGTGACAAGTGAAATAGGTAGGACGACTAGAGTGGGGGAAGGGAGGAGAGAGGTGAGGAGTTACTTGAACTTATAGAAATCATGTCCATACCACAGGATTGTAAGCTGTCCAAGCAAGATATGAGGTGCTGCTTCACCTGTTTTTGAACCAAACTGCACAACTCTGAAGAAGGGTCTCTAAAGAAGGGCCCATTCATTCTCTCCAGAGATGCTGCCTGTCCCGCTGAGTTACTCCAGCATTTTGTGTCTGCACAACTCTAATCCTACCTCGGCAACGGTGCCGTGCGGACTTTATCTTGCAGTACCTTAGATTATGGAAGGACCATTCAGAAGTTACTGAGTCTGGTGGTGCGTCCTTTCAAGCTTCTGTATCTTCTGCTGGATGGGAGCAGGGAGAAGAAGGGTGGCACGGTGGCGCAGCGGTAGAGTTGCTGCCTTACAGCGCTTGCAGCGCCAGAGACTCGGGTTCTTAAGGGGTTAGACAGGCTAGATGCAGGAAGATTGTTCCCGATGTTGGGGAAGTCCAGAACAAGGGGTCACAGTTTAAGGATAAGGGGGAAATCTTTTAGGATGAGAATGAGATGAGAAAAACATTTTTCACACAGAGAGTGGTGAATTCTCTGCCACATAAGGTAGTTGAGGCCAGTTCATTGGCTATATTTAAGAGGGAGTTAGATGTGGCCGTTGTGGCTAAAGTGATCAGGGGGTTATGGAGAGAAGGCAGGTACGGGATACTGAGTTGGATGATCAGCCATAATCATATTGAATGACGGTGCAGGCTCGAAGGGCTGAATGGCCTACTCTTGCACCTATTTTCTATGTTTCTATGTTCGATCCCGACTATGGGTGCTGTCTGTACGGAGTTTGTACGTTCTCCCCGTGACATCGTGGGATTTCTTTGAGATCTTCGGTTTCTTCCCACACTCCAAAAACGTACAGGTTTGTAGGTTAATTGGCTTGGATTAAAAATGTAAAATTGTCCCTCGTGTGTGTGTGTGTGTGTGTGTAGGATAGTGTTAGTGTGCAGGAATCGCTGGTCGGCGCGGACTCGGTGGGCCGAAGGGCCTGTTTCCGCGCTCTATCTCTAAACTAAACTAAACTAAAAGAAGCACAATATACGGAAGCCCCTGATTTAAACTCGGAACAGAGAATGAAGGACAAGCAAGTTTCTGCAGTGGTAGAAATAGAATCAATGTTACAGTTGACCTCCTTTTGTCTGACGACAAAATTGGCAGACAAGTTATCTTCAATACCAGCATCTGATATTTCGCTTGAGCTGCTTACAACCCAGCAGTATGAATCTTGATTTCTCTTACTTCAAGTAACCCTCTTAACCCCTCTCTCTCCATCCTTCCCACACCCTAGTCGTTGTACTAGTTTAACTGGCATCCTGTTGAGTTTCATTGTCTGCATAACTCGTTATCACCTAGCCCACAGCCAACATTGGACCATTGTGGGCTCCACGTTTCCTTGATCACCGTAACTTTTTTGCATATCTTTCATTCATTTGTTCCATATCTCTCAACATCACTGTCTACATCTCTCGTTTCCCTTTCCCCTGACTCTCAGTCTGAAGATGGGTCTCGATCCGAAACGTTACCTATCCCTTTACTCCAGAGATGCTGCCTGTCCCGCTGAGTTGCTCCAGCTTTTTGTGTTTATCCTCATTAAAATATTGCTCTTGGATCTTTAAAATCCATCGGTGGGGAAATAGACAGGACCTTGGTTTGACCCCTGGAACAAAGGCAACATTAATACACTGTCACTACTGCACTGGAGTGTAAATTTAGACTTTAATGCTGAAGCTGGTGGTGAAGGTGAATCGATAAGCTCTGGTCTCACGGATAGCGATACCACCAACTGATGCATTCTACACCTTAGCAAGGAAGTATATTTTGGGTGGCACGGTGGAGCTGCGGTAGAGTTGCTGCCTTACAGCGCTTGCAGCATAAGAGACCAAGGTTCGATTCCGACTACAGGTGCTGTCTGTACGGAGTTTGTACGTTCTTCCCGTGACCTGCGTGGGTTTTCTCCGAGATCTTCAGTTTACTCCCACACTCCAAAGACCTACAGGTTTGTGGTTTGGTTAAAGTGTAAATTGTCCCTCGTGTGTGTGTGTGTGTGTAGGATAGTGTTAATGTGTGGGGACCGCATATCGGTGCGGACTCGGTGGGTCAAAGGGCCTGTTTCTGCGCTGTATCTCTAAACTAACCATATTGACGTTCCTTCATACCCTGGCGAGGTGGCAGAATGGTACAGCTACTTCCTCGCCGCTCCAGGGACCCAGGTTCAATCCTGACCTACGGTGCTGTCCATGTGGTGTTTGCATGTTCTGTCTGTGACCACACGGGTTGCCCGATGCTCCAGTTTCTATTCACATCCCAAAGGCATGCGGGTTAATAGGTTAACTGGCCACTACAAATCGTTTGAAGGACTGTGGTTGAGGCAAAGACTATCCCAACATTTAAGAAGCAGTTTGACAGGTACATGGATAGGACGGTGGAATATGGACCAAACGCGGTCAGGTGGGACTAGTGTAGCAGGGACATGTTGGCCGGTGCGGGCAAGTTGGGCTGAATAGCCTGTTTCCACACTGTATGACTCTATGTATAAAGGCCTAGACTATTTTCTAAATGGGGAGAGAATTCAGAAATTGGACGGGTAAAGTGACTTGGGAGTGTCATTGCAGAATTACCAAAAGGTTCATTTGCAGGTTGGCTTGGTAGAAAGAGAGGCAAATGCAATGCTAGGCTTTATTTCAAGAGGACTAGAACTTAAAGGCCTCTGGTCAGACCACAAAGAGTATATTGTGAGCAGTTCTGGCCATCCATATCTGAGGAAGAGCGTGGTGGCGTTGGAGAGGGTCCAGAGGTTTACGAGAAAGATCCCTGAAATGATTGGGTTAACGTGTGAAAAGCATTTGATGGCACTGGGCCTGTACTTGCTGGACTTTAGAAGGGTGAGGGTGAATTTTATTGAAACCTACCGTATAATGAAAGGCCTAGATAGAGTGGATGTGGAGATGATGTTTCCACTAGTGGGAGGGTCTCGGACCAGAGAACATCAGAATAATAGGATGTATATTTAGAATGGAGTTAAGGAGGAATTACTTTAGCCAGAGAGAGTGGTTGATCTGTGGAATTCATTGCCACACACGGCGGTGGAGGCCAATTTGTTGGGTATTTTTAAAGCGATGAGTAAAAGGTTCTTGATTAGTTAAGGGGCTGTCCCACTGTACGAGCTCATACAAGAGCTCTCCCGAGTTTAAAAAAAAAATCAAACTCGTGGAAGCACGTAGAATGTACGTTGCGGGTACGTCGGAGCTTGGGAACGTCTCTTAGTGGCTCGTAAAGCTAACGGCAGGTACTCGGGTAACGCGATAAGCTCGTGAAGACTGGTGAAGATTTTTCAACATGTTGAAAAATGTCCACGTGAGCCCCGAGTACCCACGAGCGGCCATTACCGTAAATCTCCAAGTTCGAATCAGGGCAAACTCGGGAGAAACTCAAAGGTAATGTGGAGAAGGCAGGAGATTGGGGATGAGAGGGAAAAATAGATCAGCCATGATCATATGACGGAACAGACTCGATGGGCCGAGTGGCCCAATTCTGCTTCTATATCTTATGATCTTATGTCCCTGGTGTGTAAGGAAGTGGTAACATCTGGGAATGTGGAGAGAAAAATTACAGGGAAAGTTAATGGAGGAATGAGATTGTTCTGATGAGGAGACCTAGAGTTGGTGGCCGAAGCGGCCATATTATGTAATATGTAATATGGAAACATGGTAATATGTGGAGGAGTGAAATTCTATACAGTTGAATGTCAGACTGGATGGAATACACTTCTTCTTGTTTTTGTTGTTTTGGGCAGCACGGTGGCGCAGCAGTAGCGTTGCTGTCTTACAGCACCAGAGACCCGGGTTCGATCCTGACCACGGGTGCTGTCCGTACAGAGTTTGTACATTCTCCCCGTGACCTGCGTAGGTTTTCTCCGGGTGCTTCGGTTTCCTCCCACGCTCCAAAGACGTACAGGTTTGCAGGCTAATTGGATTGGTGTCATTGTAAATTGTCCCCTGTGTGTGTAGGAGAGGGTTAGTGTGCGGGGATCGCTGGTCGGCGCGGACTCGGTGGGCCGGTGGGCCTGTTTCTGCGCTGTATCTCCAAACGAACCTAAACTTGAACTTAATTGGACGGCAAAAAGGTTGGTATATAATGAAATGTTTACGACTTGCTTTGATAACAGATCAGGTCCTGAGGTTGGTGGGGAGGGGGGTGGGGAAGTGGGGAGGGGCAAGCGAGCGTGCAGAGTGACTGGCCTTGAATGTATTGATCACGTTGGCTCATGTCCACTGGGAGCAAGTGCAGTCTGTGAGCCTTTTAAACTGAATTCAATTAAGCGTGGGGTTTACTTTGAAAGAAAACCAGCGCGCTCTGCACATTTGTTTTAGACATAATATCAGCGCAAATTGATGGTTTGTTTATGGAAAATTACTTTAAAACTCTGAGGAGCGCCTTGAAGGCAAGTTAAGCCATCACAGCAATTCCTGTAAGGCAATCTCTACAGCAGACCAAGTGTCCAGGCATGGAAATGATCAATGGGCTTCAGAGCTAAAAGGGATCATCTGAAACACTGATAAGGAAATTATTTTGTGTGTCGTTTATGATATTTTAAGTGCATACGGTGAATTATTAAAATCCAGTTTAGACGAGAGCAGAGAGCAATTCTTGGTTTAGTTTAGAGATACAGCGCAGAAACAGGCCCTTCGGCCCACTGAGTCCGTACTAATCAGCGATCCTCACACATTAACACTACCCTACACACACTAGGGGCAATTTACACCATACACCAAGCTAATTAACCTAAATACCTGTACGTCTTTGGAGCGTGGGAGGAAACTGAAGACCTCGGAGAAAACCCACGCGGTCACTTAACAGGTGAGTTGATCATGGGGAACAAGGATATGGCGGACCAATTGAATAACTACTTTGGTTCCGTCTTCACTAAGGAAGACATAAATAATTTGCCGGAAATAGCAGGGGACCGCGGGTCAAAGGAATTGGAGGAATTGCGTGAAATCCAGGTTAGCCGGGAAGTGGTGTTGGGTAAATTGAATGGATTAAAGGCCGATAAATCCCCAGGGCCAGACAGGCTGCATCCCAGAGTACTTAAGGAAGTAGCTCCAGAAATAGTGGATGCATTAGTAATAATCTTTCAAAACTCTTTAGATTCTGGAGTAGTTCCCGAAGATTGGCGGGTAGCAAACGTAACCCCACTTTTTAAGAAGGGAGGGAGAGAGAAAATGGGGAATTACAGACCAGTTAGTCTAACATCGGTAGTGGGGAAACTGCTAGAGTCGGTTATTAAAGATGGGATAGCAGCACATTTGGAAAGTGGTGAAATCATTGGACAAAGTCAGCATGGATTTACGAAAGGTAAATCATGTCTGACGAATCATATAGAATTTTTCGAGGATGTAACTAGTAGCGTGGATAGGGGAGAACCAGTGGATGTGGTGTATCTGGACTTCCAGAAGGCTTTCGACAAGGTCCCACATAAGAGATTAGTATACAAACTTAAAGCACACGGCATTGGGGGTTCAGTATTGATGTGGATAGAGAACTGGCTGGCAAACAGGAAGCAAAGAGTAGGAGTAAACGGGTCCTTTTCACAATGGCAGGCAGTAACTAGTGGGGTACCGCAAGGCTCAGTGTTGGGACCCCAGCTATTTACAATATATATTAATGATCTGGATGAGGGAATTGAAGGCAATATCTCCAAGTTTGCGGATGACACTAAGCTGGGGGGCAGTGTTAGCTGTGAGGAGGATGCTAGGAGACTGCAGGGTGACTTGGATAGGCTGGGTGAGTGGGCAAATGTTTGGCAGATGCAGTATAATGTGGATAAATGTGAGGTTATCCATTTTGGTGGCAAAAACGGGAAAGCAGACTATTATCTAAATGGTGGCCGATTGGGAAAGGGGGAGATGCAGCGAGACCTGGGTGTCATGGTATACCAGTCATTGAAGGTAGGCATGCAGTTGCAGCCGGCAGTAAAGAAAGCAGATGGTATGTTAGCTTTCATTGCAAAAGGATTTAAGTATAGGAGCAGGGAGGTTCTACTGCAGTTGTACAGGGTCTTGGTGAGACCACACCTGGAGTATTGCGTACAGTTTTGGTCTCCAAATCTGAGGAAGGACATTATTGCCATAGATGGAGTGCAGAGACGGTTCACCAGACTGATTCCTGGGATGTCAGGACTGTCTTATCAGATTCAGATTCAGATTCAATTTTAATTGTCATTGTCAGTGTACAGTACAGAGACAACGAAATGCATTTAGCATCTCCCTTGAAGAGCGACATAGCAAACGATTTGAATAAAAAATAAATAATAAGTGTCCGGGGGGGGTGGGGGGGGGGGGTGATTGGCAGTCACCGAGGTACGTTGTTTAGTAGAGTGACAGCCGCCGGAAAGAAGCTGTTCCTCGACCTGCTGGTTCGGCAACGGAGAGACCTGTAGCGCCTCCCGGATGGTAGGAGGGTAAACAGTCCATGGTTGGGGTGAGAGCAGTCCTTGGCGATGCTGAGCGCCCTCCGCAGACAGCGCTTGCTGTCTTATGAAGAAAGACTGGATAGACTTGGTTTATACTCTCTAGAATTTAGGAGATTGAGAGGGGATCTTATAGAAACTTACAAAATTCTTAAGGGGTTGGACAGGCTAGATGCAGGAAGATTGTTCCCGATGTTAGGGAAGTCCAGGACAAGGGGTCACAGCTTAAGGATAAATGGGAAATCCTTTAAAACCGAGATGAGAAGAACTTTTTTTCACACAGAGAGTGGTGAATCTCTGGAACTCTCTGCCACAGAGGGTAGTTGAGGCCAGTTCATTGGCTATATTTAAGAGGGAGTTAGATGTGGCCCTTGTGGCTAAGGGGATCAGGGGGTATGGAGAGAAGGCAGGTACGGGATACTGAGTTGGATGATCAGCCATGATCATATTGAATGGCGGTGCAGGCTCGAAGGACCGAATGGCCTACTCCTGCACCTAATTTCTATGTTTCTAACTCCATACAGACAGCACCCACAGTCGGGATCGAACCCAATTCTCCGGCACTGCAAGCGCTGTAAGGCAGCAACTCTACCGCTGCGCCGCCGTGCTGCCCATTGTCCAAATCTTGAGGATGTGATGATTTGACCTGGGTGTGCGTTTAGCACATAATCTATACCGCCAGTGCTTATCATAGAGTCATAGAGTGATACAGCGTGGAAACAGGCCATTCGGCCCACCTTGCCCACGCCAGCCGACATGTCCCATCAACACTAGTCCCACCTGCCTGCCCAAATGTTTCTTAAATGTTGCGATAGCCCCTCCCTCAACTACCTCCTCCGGCAGCTCGTTTCATGCATGCACCACTGGCTTCCACTGCCAAAGTTGGCAATACTAACCTCCACATTCACTGCTGATCGTGGAGACTGATGTACTGATGGCATTGCGCAGTTTACTTTAATTTGGTTTATTGTCACTTGTACCGAGGTACAGTGAAAAGCTTTTGTTGCGTGCTAACCAGTCAGCAGAGAGACAAAACATGATTACAATCCATTCCACAATGTACACGATAAAGGGAATAACATGAATGATGTTTAGTGCAAGTGAACGTGCAGGGCAAGTGCATGGCGTTCCCGCGGCTCCAGGTTTGATCCTGATCTCCGGTGCTGTCTGCACTGAGCTGGCACATTTTCTACACGACCGTGTGGTTTTACCCCAAAGACTTACGCAATGGCACAGTTAATTGGGCACCGAAGATTGCCTCTAGTTTGTAGGTGAGTGGAAATATTAAAGAGTAGAAGGCAGAACCTTAAGGTGAGAGCAGCAACGTTTAAAGGAGATGTGCACGACAAGTTTTTTTACACATCGTGGTTTGTGCCTGGAATGTGCTACCAGAGGTGGTGGTGGAGGCAGATATGACAGTGGTATTTAAGAGGGTTTTACATAGAAACATAGAAAATAGGTGCAGGAGGAGGCCATTCGGCCCTTCGAGCCAGCACCACCATTCATTGTGATCATGGCTGATCGTCCCCAATCAATAACCCGTACCTGCCTTCTCCCCATATCCCTTGCCTCCATTAGCCCCTAGAGCTCTATCTAACGCTCTCTTGAATCCAACCAGTGATTTGGCCTCCACTGCCCTCTATGGCAGGGAATTCCACAAATTCATAACTCTCTGGGTGAAAATATTTTTCTCACCTCAGTCTTAAATGGCCTCCCCTTTATTTTAAGACTGTGGCCCTTGGTTCTGGACTCGCCCAACATTAGGAACATTTTTCCTGCATCTAGCTTGTCCCGTCCTGTTATAGTTTTATATGTTTCTATAAGATCACCCCCTCACCCTTCTAAACTCTAGTGAATACAAGCCTAGTCTTTTCAATCTTTCCTCGTATGACAGTCCTGCCATCCCAGGGATCAATCTTGTGAACCTACACTGCACTGCCTCAATCACAAGCATGTCCTTCCTCAAATTAGGAGACGAAAACTGTATGCAATACTCCAGATGTGGTCTCACCAGAGCCCTATACAACTGCAGAAGAACCTCTTTACTGCTATACTGAAATCCTCTTGATATGAAGAAGCTTTCTTCACTGCCTGCTGTACCTGCATGCCAACTTTCAGTGACCGGTGTACAAGGACACCCAGGTCTCGCTGTACCTCCCCCTTACCTAACCTAACCCCGTTGAGATAATAATTTGCCCCCTTGTTTTTGCCACCAAAGTGGATAACCTCACATTTATCTATATTATACTGCATCTGCCACACATCTGCCCACTCACTCAACCTTTCCAGGTCACCCTGCAACCTCCTAACATCCTCTTCACAGTTCACACTTCACAGTTCACAAGCAAAATACGAGGTGCTGCTCCCCCAATTTGCGGTGGGACTCACTCTGGCCATGGAGGAGGCCCAGGACAGAAAGGTCGGATACGGAATGGGAGGGAGAGTTGAAGTGCTGTGACATGCATTTAAATATAAAGCACTGATTTTATGTTTCATTAATCTAAACATCTTCAAAACAGGAAACACTGTTCAATTAAAAAATATAATTAAATGTTGAATATTGGAAGACTTTGAATCAATTTTCAACCACCATTGATAGAAATATTAAAGATTGGCCCACATTATCTTGGTCTATTTGCATTGACAATTTTAATTGTTTTCCTCTTGTGCAGGAAAATGACTTATTATATCATGCCAACTTTTCCTTTTAATTTGGTAAATTGACATCAGTCAGACAAGCACGGTTTCTGTGTTGATGGAACAGAGTCTCGAAGGAGTCCTGTTCTCCATGAAGAACTCGTACAATGATAGGGAGTTTTATGAAGCTGTGTAACGTAATTAGTTTTTCAGTGTTGAATATCAGCTCATCAGTTTGGAAGATTCTGCTGAAGTAAAGTATTAAGGGAGCTTATCTAATGTCAATATCGATGAAATAATGAGACTTGGATGAGAGAAAGGCATAAGCTGTTCAAACGAACCAGGCGCAGAATAAACAGTGTCACACTCAACCTCACCATTTACTTTGATGTATTTGACAAACAATCACTGAGCTGCATGATATTTGCTTTCGGTTTGCTGCGCTCACCTGCATTTTATGCAATGTGTTGCGTAACCGTGATGGTTGCAACACCGCAATGATTTATCTTGCATTAGATGTTATACCCTTCAACCTGCATCTGTACACTGTGGACGGCTTGATTGTAATCACGTGTTGTCTTTCCACTCGCTGGTTAGCGCGCGACAAAAAAAATATGTCACTGTGCCTCGGTGCACGTGACAATAAACTAATCTAGTTAGCAGAGGGACGATTGCAGAAGTCCTTTTGAATGAAAGCCCTGGGAAGTCTTCTTGTTTCATGTACGTAAGTTTGTTGTGTAGGGTCACCTAGAAATTTGGCCGGCAGCTCAATTGGAGCAAATGTCAGAGAAGCTGAAGTTTGCAGCAGCTTCGTGGGGCCATAGCCCAGCAGAAGAGTGCTAGTTTTGTTTAGTTTAGTGTTGTTTAGTTTAGTTTTGTTTAGTGATAACTTACCAAATTAAAAGAGGCCCTTCGACCCACTGAGTCTGCACCGATCAGCGATCCCCGCACATTAACACTATCCTTCACACAATGTGGAAAATTTACACCATACACCAAGCCAATACCTGTACGTCTTTGGAGTGTGGGATGAAACCGGAGCACTCGGAGAAAACCCACGCAGTCACGGGGAGAACGTACAAATTCCACTCAGACAGCACCCGGGATAGGGATCGAGCCTGAGTCTCTGGAAGTGTAAGGCAGCAGCTCTACCAGCTGTGCTAAGGCACAGCCCATAATGTGAACATTTACAATACATATATAATTTTAAAATTAATTTCTACTGATTCAAAACTACAATCCCGACTGTCCACTGCACTTTAACATTGCTCCACCCAACTTGTCAACCAAAAGCCAGAAGTTGCAAGTTTCCTCTAATTAGCCTATACAATTGCTCCCAGAAGTTGCAATGTGCACCCATTTAAGGTGAGAGGAGAAAAATTGAATTCGGAACCTGAGGGGCAACTTTTTCCACACAAAGGGTGGTGGGTATATGGAACAAACTGCGATAGTTATAGTTATAGATACTATACCAACATTTAAAATACATTTGGCCAGGTACATGGATGGGAGAGGTTTAGAGAGAGATGGGCCAAATATGGGCATGTGGGATTAGTGTAGATTGGCCACCTTGGATGGCATGGGCAAGTTGGGCCGAAGGGCCTGTTCCTCTGTTATATACTGTAGCTCTATCACAGAACTTTAGCTCCACACGTTTATGTGTTCAAATGACAAAAGCAATCCCTGTCGAAAAAAATCACTCGATACTTCTTATCTTATCGAGTCCACATCACGTGCTTAGATATTGTTCAGCCAGAGCTTAGTTTAGTTTAGAGATACAACGCGGAAACAGGTCCTTTGGGCCCACTGAGTCCGCGACAAGCGATCCCTGCACATTAACACTATTCTACACACACTAGGGACAATTTACACTTATACCAAGCCAATTAACCTACAATCCTGTACGTCTTTGGAGTGTGGGAGGAAACTGAAGATCTCGGAGAAAACCCACGCGGTCACTGGGAGAATGTACAAACTTAGTAGTCAGGATCGAACCCGGGTCTCCGGCGCTGCATTCGCTGTAAGGCAGCAACTCTACCGCTGGGCTACCATGACCCCCCACTGAATCTTCATTGTAGGCATCTTCATTGTAGGCAGCGAGATCGGCAGCTGTGCATTGGTTTTCCAGTTGAGGGCAGTTCACCAGGTGCTCCATTGTCTGTTGTTCAATACCACATTCGCAGGAGTTACAACCCCACTTATTTAGAGACACCTTGACTCTTCCAACACCAGTTCTCAATCGATTGAGGCATTTCCATCTGGCCCAACTTGCGTCTGCACCAGGAGGGAATTGCCCACTAGCCGTCAGTCCCATGGTAGCTGAGAGGTAGAGTGGATGTCCTATCACCCCATATGGAGACACATGCTTCACTAGTTGTAATGCCAGCCTCAAGAGGAGTCACACAGTTAAGAAAACTTTTCCTTGACTTTAGGCGGCTTGGAAATGGTGTCTGGCCGAACATTAGATGTGGTTTATCTGGAATCTACCGCTGGCGCACCTTCATGCTGGCTGCTACTCTTCTGATGTCTGGTGGGGCTATGGCTGCCAGGAGGTAGAGGTTGTCAGTACTTGTTGGCTTGAGACAACCTGTGACAAGTCTGCAGGAAGCATTGAGGGCTGGGTCCAGCTTCTTGGCATGCCCTCTCGTCCAAGACTCTCCCACTAGTGGAAACATCCTCTCCACATCCACTCCATCCAAGCCTTTCACTATTCGGTAAGTTTCAATGAGGTCCGCCCCCTCAACCTTCTCAACGCCAGTGATTACAGGCCCGGTGGCATCAAACGCTCATTATACCTTAACCCAATCATTCCTGGGATCATTCTCGTAAACCTCTGGACCTTCTCCAACTGCAGCACATCCTTCCACAGATATGGTAGGTATGTTACAAAACTTACCTTCAGCGGCGCTGCAGTTCTGCCACTGCCCGTGCACACGACTTTGACGCCTTTGAGAGGGGGTCGGGTTTAAAATGCAATTTTTCTGCAGCCTATTCAAATCGATCTATGTCAGGCTGTTTAGTTGCTAAAGAAATATCGCTTCGACTGTGGTTTTATTAAGTTTATTAAAAATTAACACTGGATAATTTAATTGTTCGAGTAAAATTAAAATCATCTTCAAATGCCGTCAACGCCGACAACGGGACGGATCTCACGTAGGGGGCAAGGCAAGGTATGTTGTTTATTTTTTCATATAAACTTGCTTCTTAGGATGCCTTTAATCAAAATTTCACGTTGCGAAAATGTGATTATGTAAATATACGAATCAGCAATGTTTTTCCTGCCGATATGGGGTTTAAATTCACTGCAACTGCAACGTTCCAAACCAGCGCGTCCACAAAATCCCACTCGCAAGATGATTTAAATGCCCATTAATTTACAGGAATTAGACACTAAATTCCTTCCATTTAGCCTATAAATTCATGATAATGAGATTTAAAAATCATGTTATATTGTGAATTCTTGTGTGAATGTTATTTGGACACTCAGGCTTTTTAAAAATGTTAACATTTTCTTAAGAAATGGATAGATGTTTAGATCTAGTAATAGAATTTTGTAATTAGCTACAATTTGGTAACTAACTAATTATATGCTTTAATTTCAGGTCATCCAAGTAAGATTGTTTTATATTTGTTTCAGAATGCTTCAATCTATAATAACTGAAAATTTCATTCAGTTCTCTTAATTTTTAAGAAAGTTATGGGCTTTTGACTGTCCTTGATCACAGCTTTTGTGTTAAGTCAATGGAAAAGCAATAGGGAACAAGATGCTAATTTCCGAGTATGAAAATGGCCATAATGTTTTTAATACTGAAGATATGAAAGTGAATTACGTGTCAAATTAAACTTTTTTTAATGCTTTATCTGATGGGATAAATTGCAGACTTGATTTTTAAAATCTCAAAATTTTGTAACATTGATAGATATGGGGCCCAAAATTGCCCATAATACTCCAAATGCGGTCTGACCACAAAGGAGTAAAAATAAAAGAAATCCAGAATGCGGGTGTTCAAAAAGATACTTTGTGTTTCACAGCTTCACTGCCTAAAGTGAGTATATGTTGCGTTAATACTGAACTACTTCCTGATGGA
Source organism: Leucoraja erinaceus (assembly GCF_028641065.1). Taxonomy (NCBI): domain Eukaryota; kingdom Metazoa; phylum Chordata; class Chondrichthyes; order Rajiformes; family Rajidae; genus Leucoraja; species Leucoraja erinaceus. The sequence goes on along the minus strand of NC_073384.1, from coordinate 13,218,750 downwards.
ATCGGAACTGGTTTTGCACATGAACTCAAAGTAACCGTCGTAAGTGAGACATGTTCAAAGAAGTCCATTAAATGGAAGCCAAACGTTTAACAACTTTTTCTGAAACACTTGAGCGATAACCTTGATTTTAAATGATTTGATATATTGAACCTCAAATCTTGGCTAGTGATACAGTATATTGCAGAATTCTTTTCTTTGCTTCTGTACATTGCCACATTTCGCCCATGGATAAGGATGTAATGTTGAGGCTCTAACTCTGCTCCTATAAGGCATTGGTCAGATTGCATTTGGAGCATTGTGAGCAGTTTTGGGCCCCAAAGGGATGTGCTGCCGTTGGAGAGGGTCCAGAGGATTTTTATGAGAATGATCCCAGGAATAATTGGTTTAACATATGATGAGCGTTTGACGGCACTGAGCCTGTACTCGCTGGAGTTTAGAAGAATGAAGGGGGACCTCATTGAAACTTACCGTATAGTGAAAGGGTTGGATAGGGTGGGCACTTGTGGGAGAGTCTACTAGTGGGAGAGTCTAGGACTCTCAGAATAAAAGGATGTACCTTTGGAAAGGAGATGAGGAAGAATTTCTTTAGTCAGAGGGTGGTGAAACAGTGGAATTCATTGCCACAGGAGGCCAAGTCAATGGATGTTTTTAAAGGGGAGATTGACATCTTCTTGATTTGTACGGGTGTCAGATGTGATGGGGCGAAGGCAGGAGAATGGAGTTGAGAGGGAGAGATAGATCAGGCATGATTGAACGGCAGATTAGACTTGATGGGCCGAATGGCCTAACTCTGCTCCCATAAGTTATAAACTAAACGTGCAGCTATTTCACGGTTAAAAAATTGAAAGTAGTTTATTCACGCAGAAGTTCAATATTATTATTAGACGGGAATTGGAACCACTCAGCCGACACCAAAGTATTGCTCTGTGTATTGCCAAGTGCAATTTATTTTTGATTGATCAAATGTAAATATTAATCCCAACTTCTCTTTCTCACAAATTTATCTGGCAAACACAGCACACATATAAAGAATGGGGCCTACATTTAAATTGCATTGCGCACAAGTAACGGAAGGATTTTTTCACATGGAATAGATTTCAGGAAGATTTGTTTAATTTGTGATTTGGAATCTGGGCATCGCTGGCAAGAATTGCATTTGCTTGCCCATCCCTATTTATTCCCAGAGATTTTCTCAACCATTTTAGAGCATTTTTTCAGAGTCGACTACCATTCTGTGGGCTTGAAGCCAAAGTAGTTAAAGTTGGCAAATCTGCTTTCTTGGAAGATATTAGTCAAGCAAATGGGATTTTAAAAACAATGCGATTGCTCCAAGGTGATCAATTACTATGACGAGCAGCTTGTTTCATTTCAGCTCTAGGTTACTAATTAAATTTTGATTCTACAATGTTGCGGTGAACTAACTGGAGCTTCCAGACTGTTGGCTTGGCCTCTGGGTTGCTAGTGCCGTAACTAATCACCGCACCCCCTGCCATGCCTAAAGCAAAGAGACTTTAGAGATACAGCACGGAAACAGACCCATCGGCCCACCAAGTTGGAACCGACCAACGATCACACTGTACACCAACACTATCCTACACACACTGGGGACAATTTACAATTTACAGAAGCTAATTAGCCTACCCAAGGTGGTGGTGTCAGCGGGTAAGCCAAGGTCCGAAAGTTGGACATCTGGCCGGGCTGCCGACCGACGGGGTCACGGGCGAGGCACTGCTGCTGCACTCCATGGGCTGCACTATGTCGGTAAGGGTGAGGCAGGGCCAGACGCCGCACTCCGACATGGCAGTCCCATCGACCCGAGTAGTAGCAGTCAAATACGGGACAAGAGGTCACAGGGGTCACAGCTTAAGGATAAGGGGGAAATCCTTTAAAAAAACCGAGATGAGAAGAACTTTTTTCACACAGAGAGTGGTGAATCTCTGGAACTCTCTGCCACAGAGGGTAGTTGAGGCCAGTTCATTGGCTATATTTAAGAGGGAGTTAGATGTGGCCCTTGTGGCTAAGGGGATCAGGGGGTATGGAGAGAAGGCAGGTACGGGATACTGAGTTGGATGATCAGCCATGATCATATTGAATGGCGGTGCAGGCTCGAAGGGCCGAATGGCCTACTCCTGCACCTAATTTCTATGTTTCTATGTTTCTAATAGCGGTCCCGTATGGAACAAACCAATTTAGCCCAATACATGGGATGTCCCGGCTAATACTGGACAGTTGGCAACCCTAGTTTTTACAGTTGGAGTGACCAAAATCAATAAGATCATAAGTGACAGGAACAAAATTAGGCCATTCGGCCCATCAAGGTCACCGCCATTCAATCATGGCAGATCTATCCCTCCCTCCTAACCCTATTCTCCTGTCTTCTCCCCATAACCTCTGACACCCGTACTAATCAAGAATCTATCTATCACTGCCTTAAAAATATCAATTGATACATCAGCTTTACAGATTTAGTTGAGTTTAGTTTAGAGATACAGCGCAGAAACAGGGGCCTTTCGGCCCACTGAGTCTGCGCCGACCAGTGATCCCCGCACACCAACAATTTACATTTATAACAAAGCCAATTAATCCACAAACCTGCATGTCTTTATAGTGGCGGCCTCCAACAGGAAGAGACCGGGGACTCTGGTGCCGACGACTCGCCGTCGCGGAGCTGGCCGAGTCCGGAGCGGATGGAGCGGTGGAGGAGCGCTGCCGCTGCTGCTGCTGCTGATTCGGGGGCTGCAACGGCAGGTCTGTGGACGGCGGCACTGGGAGCCCGCGGGTCCCTGGAGGGAGACCGCTTTTCAGGGCTCTCGCAACGGCGACTTCCCCCGCCCGAGTTGCGGGGTCGAAGAGCTCCAGGAGCGGGGCCTGACATCACCGCCCCGCGCGGCTTGGAATGGCCGCGGGACTCTGCGAGCGCACGCCGGGGGCTCTAACATCAAGACCCGGTGTGCGACCTCGCACCACCCGGTGTGGCTTAAATGGCCGCGGGACAATCGCCATCGCCAGCCGGGGGCTTTGACTTTGACTCTGACATCGGGGGGGGGGGGGGGGGGGGGAAGAGTGCAGTGGAGAGATAAGTTTATTTGGCCTTCCATCACAGCGATGTGATGGATGTTTATGTAAAATGTAATTATGTTGTGTCTGGGGTCTATTTGTGTGTAATGTATGGCTGCAGAAACGGCATTTCATTTGGACCTCCAGGGGTCCAAATGACAATTAAATAGACTATTGACTAGTGTGGAAGGAAACCAGAGCTCCTGGAGAAAACCCACGCAGGTCAGGGGGAGAACGTACAAACTCCCCACAGACAGTACCCGTAGTCAGGATCAAACCCAGGTTCCTGGCACTGTAAGGCAGCAACTCTACCGCTGCACCATCGTGCTATCCAGATTTAGCCCAGATCTATATTCTTTTATTTTCATGTCTAAAATAAAGCCTCAAAACTTGCTTATCTAAAGGGGCATTTTCTAGCTTGCTGGTCCTGAACTCTCCCACTAGTGGAAACATCCTCTCCACATCCACTCTATCTAGGCCTTTCACTACATCATAGAAGCAAAGTGCTTTCTTTATTGCACTACAATGAAGCTGTTCCAATTTTTACCTTCTGACAAGGTCTCACTGAATTTCAAGTGGAAGGTTCACCACAAACTGACTTCAGCAAAGTCAGAGCACAAATGGGATTAAATTGGGTGAAGTCTCCTAATTACTCGTGCCAAAGGCACTCCCAGGGCTGTGATAAACTGGACTGACTCTGAACGTCATTGCTAAACTGAACTCATGCGGAATTTTCAAGGTGGCGTGTTTTGCAGAAGATGGCAAACTACCCAACAAACATCCACGGCATTTCTATTAGTGTGGTTGGTGTCCTGTTGCAATAGATATGTTTTGTTGTCATGATGAAGTACACTCCATTGCAATGACAGCACCGTTGTTTATGGTGTCATGGAGCAGTTCAACGAGTACGTCTCCATTTCATATTTGTTATTGCACTGGAGCTTGTGAGAACTGACCACACACAAAAAGGCTGCCATGTTTCGAGCAGGGTACCACTCAAAGATAGCCATTTTTAAGAAACACTGGATCAAGTGGGACCCCTTGGGTCCCATGTTCACATGGGAGAGCTGATCCCCCAACGCAATATTCCACCTCTCCACCAATTCCAATATTGGTGGCCAGTGGGGAGGTTTCTGGAGAGCTAGTATGGGTGTTGTGGGTTGAAGGGACTGGTTTCCAGAGGGCTAGCAATAGACATTGTGGGCTAAATGGATTCTTGGGGTGGCAGCTCAGTCACTCAAGCCTGATGTGCTGGCAGCTCACTCACGGCTGGTGGGCTGGCAGTTGAATCACGGCTATTCCTTGAAATTCCATTTCAAGCAGGGTGCAAGGCCACCAAACTCAAGTGCACTACCACTTCAAGCAGGGTGCAAGACAACCAAATTCAAGTGCAGTTTCATACCACTTCAAGCAGGGTGCAAGGCCACCAAATTGAAGTGCAGTTTCGTACCACTTCAAGCAGAGTGCAAGGCCACCAAATTCAAGTGCGGTTTCATACCATTTCAAGCAGGGTGAAACCACCATAAAACCACCATAAAACCCCACAAAACACCACAAACCACCACAAACCACCACATAAACACTACACTCACAATTCAGTAGACATTCAGTGTGTTCAGTTGATTCACAGCACAGACAGTCGTGACCTTACCCTCCCCCATCTTGCAGAGATTGAGCCACACCCACACTTCCGAGTTTTATAATCCCTCCCCCCTCCCACCGGAAGGGACGTGGCCTTCATGGCATGATTGACAGGAGAGAGATTCTCAACATTTTTTAAACATTAATAACACTTATTTTTCATTGATGGGAAGAATCCTCTGCACCTGATGAGCGGAGGGGGACTGAGTAAGATGTCCAAAATCACAGCCGTAAGTGGTAACGTTTTATCTAAAATCAATATACAGTGCAAACAGGAAGTTGTCAAGTTTAGACTTTTAATCATTTGCCACTTCAAACCAACCACCACCAACAACCATTTGCTTTGCTTTATTTCAAACCAACCACCACCAGCAACCATTTGCTGTGCTTTATTTCAAACCAACCCCATTTTCATTTTCAAACCACATTAAGAGCACTCAAGATCAGTAAAACCACACTCACAGTTTAGTAGAAATATGCTCAGTGTTATTCACAGCTCAGACTGAGAGACGTGACCCTCTCGCTCCCCCATCTTGCAGAGACTGATGGGGGCACTCAACACCTCCGGGTTTTATAGTCCCTCCAGAAGGGGCGTGACCTTCAGGAGAGATAATCTCAACATTTTTTAAACACTAATAACTCTTTTATTTTTCATCGATGGGAAAAATGCTCTTGTCCTGCACAGCGGAGGGGACGTTTTTTCTAAAATCAATATACAGAATAACAGGAACTGGTCAAGATCAGACTTTTAGTAACATAGATTTAGACAGGTACATGGATGGGATAGGCATAGAGGGATATGGACCAAATGTTGGCAAGTGGGGCAATTGGGTCGATGAGGTACTATTGTAATGATTAAGAAATATTTAGACAGGTAGTTGGATAGGATAGCTACTGATGTTTAGTATAGTTTAGTTTAGAGATACAGCATGGAAACATGAAATTCTGCTATGAATGCCAAGTTGACTTCCAGGGCCAATATCTGCCCACTTCAAATAGCCACAGGACAATGCTGTAGTTTTAGTTTACTTTAGTTCAGTTGAAATTAGAGATACAGCGCAGAAACAGGCCCTTTGGCCCAGCTAGTCTGCTCCGACCAGCGCTCCCTGTACACCAGCACTGTCCTACTACACACTAGGGACAATTTATAATTTTCCCGAAGCCAATTAACCTACAAACCTGTATGCCTTTGGAATGTGGGAGGAAACCGGAAATCCCGGAGAAAGCCCATGCGGTCATGGGAAGAATGTACAAACTCCGTACAGGCAGCACCCATAGTTAGGATTGAACCCGTGTCCCTGGCGCTGTAAGGCAGCAACTCTACCACTGCGCCACCGTGCCGCCTATGTAATGGGATGACCAATAGACATAGGAGCAGAAATAGGCCATTTGGCCCATCGAGTCAGCTCCACCATTCGATCATGGCCGATCTATTTTTCCCTCTCAAAACACATTCTCCTGCCTTCTCCCCATAACCTTTGATGCCCTTACTAAGTAAGAACCTGCCAATCTCTGCCTTAAAATTTTATTTTAGTTTTGTTTATTAATACCGTCATGTGTGCAGAGATTAAGTGAGAAGCGTGCTATCCAGTCAAACAATGACGAAACATGAACACAATCAAGCCGTCCACAGTGCAAAGATAGCGGATAATGGGTACACCGTTTAGTGCAAAGATATAACACTGAATTCGATAAAGTCCGATAAAAGAAAGTTCGAAGGTCACCAAAAGATGTAGATGTCAGGACCGCCCTCCAGTTGTTGAGAGGACTGTTGAATTGCCTGATAATTGCCAGATGGAGTTTAATGCTGATAAGTGTGAGGTGCTACATCTTGGCAGGACAAATCAAAATAGGATGTACATGGTAAATGGTAGCGAATTGAGGAATGCAGTTGAACAGAGGGATCTAGGAATAACTGTGCACAGTTCCCTGAAGGTGGAATCTCATGTAGATAGGGTGGTAAAGAAAGCTATTGGTGTGCTGGCCTTTATAAATCAGAGCATTGAGTATAGAAGTTAGGATGTAATGTTAAAATTGTACAAGGCATTGGTGAGACCAATTCTGGAGTATGGTGTACAATTTTGGTCGCCCAATTATAGGAAGAAAGTCAACAATATAGAGAGAGTACAGAGGAGATTTACTAGAATGTTGCCTGGGTTGCAGCAACTAGGTTACAGAGAAAGGTTGAATAAGTTAGGTCTTTATTCTTTGGAGCGCAGAAGGTTAAGGGGGGACTTGATAGAGGTCTTTAAAATGATGAGAGGGATAGACAGAGTTGACGTGGACAAGCTTTTCCCTTTGAGAATAGGGAAGATTCAAACAAGAGGACATTACTTCAGAATTAAGGGACAGAAATTTAGGGGTAACATGAGGGGGAACTTCTTTACTCAGAGAGTGGTAGCTGGAATGAGGAATGTGGAATGAGCTTCCAGTGGAAGTGGTGGAGGCAGGTTCGATTTTATCATTTAAAAATAAATTGGATAGGTATATGGATGGGAAAGGAATGGAGGGTTATGGTCTGAGTGCAGGTAGATGGGACTAGGGGAAAATAATTGTTCGGCACGGACTTGTAGGGTCGAGATGGCCTGTTTCCGTGCTGTAATTGTTATATGGTTATATGGTTATATGGTTATAACATCTGGGAAGAAACTGTTCCTGAATGTGGAGGTATGTGTTTTCAAACTTATCTCCTGCCTGATGGGAGAGGGGAGAAGAGGGAGTGGGAGGAGTGAGTCTGGTCCTTGATGCCCATTGACTTGGCCTCCACAGCCGTCCGTGCAAATAATTCCACAGATTCCACTCGGCTTGTACTCGCTAGAATTTAGAAGATTGAGGGGGGATCTTATAGAAACTTACAAAATTCTTAAGGGGTTGGGCAGGCTAGATGCAGGAAGATTGTTCCCGATATTGGGGAAGTCCAGGCCAAGGGGTCACAGTTTAAGGATAAGGGGGAAATCTTTTAGGATCGAGATGAGAAAAACATTTTTCACATAGAGAGTGGTGAATTCTCTGCCACAGAAGGTAGTTGAGGCCAGTTCATTGGCTATATTTAAGAGGGAGTTAGATGTGGCCCTTGTGGCTAAAGGGATCAGGGGGCATGGAAAGAAGGCAGGTACAGGATACTGAGTTGGATGATCAGCCATGATCATATTGAATGGCGGTGCAGGCTCGAAGGGCCGAATGGCCTACTCCTGCACCTATTTTCTATGTTTCTATGTTTATATTCACCACCCTCTGACTAAAGAGATTCCTCCTCATCTGACATGGTTATAAAGGGAGCTGCATAAACACGAGTCTTCCTATTTTATTAGTGGACTTAACAATACAAATGGAAACGTCATAGCTTTGTTCCCGTCATCCCTTCACCTTCTCTGCAACGTTCTCCCTATTTTTGTCCAGTAATTAATCGGAATTGTTGGCCTTTTCACTCTCTATGGTTGCTCACGATCCACTGAGCTATTCCAGCATTTTCTGATTTTTGAATAGACCATAGATGGTGGGTGTATGAAATGAGCTGCCGGGGAAGGTATTTGAGGCAGGGACTATTGGCTAGTTCAAGCAGTTATTTAAGAAACATTTAGATAGGTAGATGGCTAGGATGGGTGAAGAGGGATACGGGCAAAATGCAGGCAGGTGGGACTAGCGTAGAAGGGACATGTTGAGACCTGTGAGACGATGACTATTTAACTTAGTTCAGTTTAGAGATACCCGCATGTTAACACTATCCTACACACTAGGGACAATTTTTACATTTACCAAGCCAATTTACCTACATACCTCCACGTCTTTGGAGTGTGGGAGGAAACCGAAGATCTCGGAGAAAACCCACACAGGTCACGGGGAGAACGTACAAACTCCGTACAGACAGCACCCGTAGTCGGGATCGAAACCGGGTCTCTGGCGCTGCAAGCTCTGTAAAGCAGCAACTCTACTGCTGTGCTACCATGACGCCCAACATGTATATGGGACATGTGTGGGCAGGTTGGGCTGAAGGGCCGTTTCCACATTGTAAGACTCTAGGACTATGGTAGATGGGACATGTTGAATGGTGTGGGCAAGTTGGGCTGAAGGGCCTGTCTCCATGTTGTATCACTCTATGACCATGACCCAGAGGGAATTGGATGCGGTTGTGGTTTAAGTTAGAATGTGTTTCTTTTATATCCTGGATCTGGATTTTTAATTTAGCCTAGTTAATGAATGTAGGGTTCCTACCTCCAGCTATTGGGATTAGCTATAAACCATAATATGTTCCAATGAGACTCAGTCACATGCATTGTAAACAATTCAATGTTGTACACACTGTTCTGTGCAGTGGGCAAATGGTGCATCTGCTCCAGAGTCTCGCTTTAATGCCTCATTTCAAAGGAAGGAATCAAGAGCCAGAGGACATGGGTTTAAAGTGAAAGGGGAAAGATTTAGTGAGAAATTGAAGGGCAACCTTTTCACACAGAGGTTGGTGGGTGGGTGTAATCAACGAGCTGCCAGAGGAAGAATTTGAGGCAGATACTATGACAACATTTGAAAGACACTCGGCCAGGTACATGGATAGGAAAGGTTTATGATGTTGGTTCATGGGCTGAGTTGGTCGAGGGTGACGGAGGAGGCCCTGCAGCAGCCTGGTGCTTTCCTGGATCGGGAGCCACTCCAGTACATCCAACGCGTGGATCTGACTTCGGACTTTTTGTCAATGGCGACAAAATATGGCGATTCGTGCCAGTGTGATCGATGCAAAAATAATTTCACTGTGCAGTGCATACATAGAAACATAGAAATTAGATGCAGGAGTAAGTCATTCGGCCCTTCGAGCCAGCACCGCCATTCAATATGATCATGGCTGATCAACCAAAATCAGTACCCCGTTCCTGCTTTTTCCCCATGTCCCTTGATTCCCTTAGCCCTAAGAGCTAAATCTAACTCTCTCTTGAAAACATCCAGTGAATTGGCCTCCACTGTCTTTGATGGTAGCGAATTCCACAGATTCACATCTCTCTGGGTGAAAAGTGACAGCCAACAACCATTGAACCATTGATTAATTCGGTATGAGGCAAACAAAGGCAAATGTATCCCTCAGGTCTAAAGTAAAGTTTAAATATAGAACCAGTGTGAATGGGTGAGCGATGGTCGGCATGGACTTGGTGGGCCGAAGGGCCTGTACCAAACTGTAACTTTCAATCCATTAATTCAGAGTCAGTCTGAAGAAGCGTTGCAACGCGAAATGACACCCATTCCTTTTCTCAAGAGATGCTGTGTGTTCCGCTGAGTTACTCCAGCTTTTTGTGTCCACCTTTGGTTTAAACCAGCATCTCCAGTTCTTTCCTACACAATTAATTCGGAGTGTCAGGCAGCATCTGTGGAGGGGATGGCTAGGTGACGTTTCAAGTCGGGATTCGCTGCCCATCCATTCTCTCCGCAGATGCTGCCCGACCCCCTGAGTTACTCCAGCACTTTGTGATTTGCCCAAAAATCCCAGCATCTGCGGTTCCTTGTGTCTCCGCAACTGTTCCAATTGACAATAGACATTAGACAATAGGTGCAGGAGTAGGCCATTCGGCCCTTCAAGCCAACACCGCCATTCAATGTGATCATGGCTGATCATCCCCAACCAGTACCCCGTTCCTGCCTTCTCCCCATATCCCCTGACTCTGCTATTTTTAAGAGCCCTATCTAGCTCTCTCTTGAAAGCATCCAGAGAACCCGCCTCCACGCCCTCTGAGGCAGAGAATTCCACAGACTCACCACTCTCAGTGAGAAAAATTGTTTCCTCGTCTCCGTTCTAAATGGCTTACTCCTTATTCTTAAACTGTGGCCCCTGGTTCTGGACTCCCCCAACATCGGGAACATGTTTCCTGCCTCTAGCGTGTCCAAACCCTTAACAATCTTATACGTTCCATTCAGGCGAAGGTCTCACACCCCACTCACCAAAGAAGGGACTCAGTTTATCAGTCGTTTACTAGCAGTCAGAGACAAGAAACAATGCTGTTATTTTCCAGCAATGTCTTGCCTTTCCAGAAAACCGTGATATCGCTCCTTTAATATTTGGCATCCTGTCCTTCCCATGGTTTGACTTTTTAGTATCGTTCCTTTCGCTGACTACAATTCAATCCACTGGTCACCATCCAAGTGCTTTACAGTGGTTTATTGACATTTCAGACTTGGAATTGGGCATCATCTAAAAATATTACAGCTGCTGTCATCTTTCCCCAGGGTCCTGTCGAAAATAATCAAATTCAACAATACTCAATGAAGGCAAAGACCGTTTGACAAAGCTCGCAGATGTTGATATAAATTGCATGCAGAGCTTATTTAGCGTATTTGTAAAAATCGTTGGCAAGACTAAATGCAAGAGAGAAAACTCTCTGAAGGATTGATTAGAGGCACATCGTCACAGAGCATGGAAACAGGCCCTTCGGCTCAACCAGTCCATGCCGACCAAGATGCCTCATCTACACGAGTCCCACCTGCCCACGTTTGGCCCACATCCCTTTAATGCTTTCCCATCCATGTACCCGTCCAATGGCTTTTAAATGTTGTTGCAGCAGCTCCTGCCTCAACTACCTCCTCTGGCAGCCCGTTCCATTCACCCACCACTCTCTGAGTGAAAAAGTTGTCCCTCAGGTTCCTATTTCATCTTTCCCCTCTCACCTTAAATCAATGTCCTTTGGTTCTTGATTCTCCTACTCTAGGTAAAAGACTATGCATTCACCCTATCTATTCCCCTCAAGATCAACCCCCATCCATGGATTTGTTATGCTCCGTTTATGCGGTATCTTCTCTCCTCCCCGTATCCTCCAACAAGTGCACTGTGGAGCAGCGGTAGAGTTACTGACTGACAACGCTAGAGACCCGGGTTCGAACCTGTGACAGCAAGGCAGCATCTCTATTGTTGCGCCACCGTGCCGCCCAGGAAGCCAAATGTGATAGGAGAGGATAAAGCATGGAGCAACATAGAAACATAGAAAATAGGTGCAGGAGTAGGCCATTCGGCCCTTCGAGCCTGCACCGCCATTCAATATGATCATGGCTGATCATCCAACAGTATCCTGTACCTGCCTTCTCTCCATACCCCCTGATCCCTTAGGCCACAAGGGCCACATCTAACTCCCTCTTAAATATAGCCAATGAACTGGCCTCAACTACCTTCTGTGGCAGAGAATTCCACAGATTCACCACTCTCTGTGTGAAAAATGTTTTCCTCATCTCGGTCCTAAAAGATTTCCCCCTTATCCTTAAACTGTGACCTCTTGTTCTGGACTTCCCCAACATCTGGAACAATCTTCCTGCATCTAGCCTGTCCAACCCCTTAAGAATTTTGTAAGTTTCTATAAGATCCGCCCTCAATCTTCTAAATTCTAGCGAGCACAAACCTAGTCTATCGACACTTACAAAATTCTTAAGGGGTTTGACAGGCTAGATGCAGGAAGATTGTTCCCGATGTTAGGGAAGTCCAGGACAAGGGGTCACAGTTTAAGGATAAAGGGCAAATCCTTTAGGACCGAGATGAGAAAAACATTTTTCACACAGAGAGTGGTGAATCTCTGGAACTCTCTGCCACAGAACGTAGTTGAGGCCAGTTCATTGGCTATATTTAAGGGGGAGTTAGATCTGGCCCTTGTGGCTAAGGGGATCTGGGGGTATGGAGAGAAGGCAGGTACAGGATACTGAGTTGGATGATCAGCCATGATCATATTGAATGGCGGTGCAGGCTCGAAGGGCTGAATGGCCTACTCCTGCACCTATTTTCTATGTTTCTATGTTTCTGTATGTGAGTATATGATTATGAGTGAGTGACTGTGTACTGACCATTATCAGTTCCACTCAAACATAGAATTGTACAGCGCAGGAAGGGGCCCTTTTGCCCACAATGTTCACGCCATACATAAATAGAGTCATGAGAACAGGCCCTTCGGCCCAACTTGCCCACAACGGCCAACATGTCCCACCTTCCCACGTTTGGCCCATATCCCTCTGAACCCGTCCTATCCATGTACCTGTCTAAGTGCTAAGACAAGGAACACTTTTTCTCACAGAGTGGTGAGTCTGTGGAATTCTCTGCCTCAGAGTGCAGTGGAGGCAGGTTCTCTGGATGCTTTCAAGAGAGAGCTAGATAGTGCTCTTAAAAATAGCGGAGTCAGGGGATATGGGGAGAAGGCAGGAACGGAGCCCTGATTGGGGATGATCAGCCATGATCGCATTGAATGGCAGTGCTGGCTTGAAGGGCCGAATGGCCTACTCCTGCACCTATTGTCTATTGTCTATTGTCTTTTTAAATGTTGTGATAGTCCCTGTCTCAACTACCTCCTCTGGCAGCTTGTTCCATACACCCACTACCCTTTGTGTGAAAAAGTTACCCCTCAGATTCCCATTAAATCTTTTCCCCTTCACCTTAAACCTATGCCCTCTGGTCCCCGATTCACCTACTCAGGGAAAGAGACTCTGTGCGTCTACCCGATCTATTCCTCTCATGATTTTACACATGATGCCACGATAAACTGTGCAAGTGATTCATGTCCCTCCAATCCTTGCTAATCCCTGCGCCCATCTAAAAATCACGAGAATGTTCACTGTCGTATCTGCTTCCACCATCACCCCCTGTCAGAGCCTGTGGAACTGTTATTCAGCATCAGCTGCAGAAGTCACCAACACTGAGCCGACTGTCAGGCAAGAGTGGTGCAAAAAAACATTAAACATGATTGTTTTAGCTTCTGATGCGCCTTAAACCTTTAAGCTCACAACAAAAAAATCGGGAATTAATATTTTCTGAGGATTGTGGTGATTTTGTGCATTGTTTCGGTAATGCCATCAGAGGAGAGGAGATTAAGCAAGTAATTTAAGTATTTTCATCTCAAGAGAAAATTTCTAAATGTGCCACTGGGATAGAGCAATACGTCTGCAGGCATTAATTCACATGAGCTTAATGTCGTTTGGATGAGATATTAAATTGAGATCCATCTGCCTTCTCAGGTGGGTGTGAAGGATCTCGCTTGGAGAGCAGCACCCAACTTCTTCTGGTTTTGTTTTGTTTAGTTTAGAGATACAGGGCGGAAGCAGGCCCTTCGGCCCACCGAGTCCGTGCCAACTAACAATCCTACTCTACACTCGAGGGACTATTTACAGGAGCTGATTAACCTACAAAACCACTCGTCTTTGAAGTGTCATAGGAAAGACTTTGTTAAGCTGGAAAGGGTGCAGAGAAGATTTACCAGGATGCTATCAAGACTCAAGGGCCTCAGCTAAAGGCGGAGGTTGAGCAGGCTAGGACTTTATTGCTTGGAGCACAGGAGGATGAGTGGTGATCTTATAGAGGTGTATAAGATCATGAGAGAAATCAATAGGCTACATGCATAGAGTCTTTTACCCAGAGTAGGGAAATCAAGCACCAGAGGACATAGATTTAAGGTGAGGGGGGGAAAGATTTAATAGGAAGCTAAGGGGTAACTTTTCTACACAAAGGGTGGTAGGTGTATGGAACGAGCTGCCAGAGGAGGTAGTTGAGAAAGGTACTATTGCAACGTTTAGAAACATTTGGACCGTTAAGGGCCTGTCCCATGATGCGAGTTCACACAAGAACTCTCCCGAGTTAAAAAAAAATCAAACTTGCGGTACCTCATCATGAGTATTTTTCTACTCTTGGAAATTTTTCACACTGTTGAAAAAACGTCACGAGTTTCCTCGTGTCTCAAGTACCTGCCGTCAGCATTATGAGCCGCTACGGGACATCCACGAGCTCCGACGCACCCGCTACGCACATTCTACGTACTTACCACGAGTTTGAACATTTTTAAACTCGGGAGAGCTCTTGGGTGAACTTGCATGGTTGGGCAGGCCCTTTACATGGATCGGACAAGTTTAGAGGGATATGGGCCAAACGCATGCAGGTGGGAATAGTGTAGATGGGGCGTGTTGGTAGGCATGGCCAGGCTGGGCTAAAGTTGGTTCCACGCTGAATGGCTCTTTGATTCCAGTAATGAATGATGCCAGACAGTTAAATGGTTAATGGGTGGAGGTGCTCAATGACATTTCCATTGAAAAGCTGAAGCCTCTTCCCAAGGTCCCCACTGTCAGAGAAACCAGCCTTCAACCAATTCAGTCAACTCTACGTGAAATGGCTGAGTGGACTGCATTTAGCAAATGCCACAGGGTCAGATAATATCTTCTTAGTCTAGTTAGAGATACGGCGCGGAAACAGCCCTTCAGTCCACTGAGTTCACACCGATCAGCGATTCCCGCACACTTACACTAGTCCTACACACACTAATGACCCTGTCCCACGGTGCGAGTTCATTCCAAGAGCTCTCCCGAGTTTAAAAAAAAATCAAACTTGTTGTCAGCTCGGAGAATTAACGTAGCGGGTACGTCGGAGTTCGGGGACGTTTCTTAGCGGCTTGTAACACTAACGGCAGGTACTCGGGAAGATTCGCTAATGGCAGGTAAGCTCGGGAAGACTCGTGAAGATTTTTCAACATGTTGAAAAATGTCCACAAGAGCCCCGAGTACCAACGAGCGGCCATTACCGTAAATCTCCGAATTCGAATCAGGGCAAACTCGGGAGAACTCTTGGGATGAACTCGCACCATGGGACAGGGCCATAAGGACAATTTACATTTATATAAGCCAATTAGCCTATAAACATGTACGTCTTTGGAGTGTGGGAGGAAACCGAAGATCACGGAGAAAACCCACGCAGATCACGGGAGGAACGTACAAACTCTGTACAGGCAAGCCCCTGTGGTCAGACTCGAACCGGTGACGCTGTGAGGCAGCAGCTCAACCGCTGCACCACCGTGCCTCCGTGTTGGAACTGATGACGGTTATTACACACTCACTCACTCACTCACTCACTCACTCACTCACTCACTCACTCACTCACTCACTCACTCACTCACTCACTCCTACCTACACTGCGATCTCCAGACTGCCATCCAACCAATACATTTTCTTGTGGATTATCTTCATGTAAAATAGCAGAACAAATCCGATCCTCATCTAATTACTGCTTCATCAGTCACGCTCTGAATCATCAGCAAACTGATGGAAGATATCATTAACGGAGCTGTCAACAGCACTTATACAGTAACCGGTTCACCAAAGGGCAGCAGCTTACCCCCAGATTACGCTTGGGCAACTTACAACCCCGCGGTATGAATATTAGGGTCTCGACCCAAAACGTCACCCATTCCTTCTCACCAGAGATGCTGCCTGTCCCGCCTAGTTACTCGAGCATTTTGTGTCTATCTTCGCCAAAGGACAGTGCGGGTGCAGTGAGGACCACTCCAGACCTCAGTACAGCCTGGCCCCAAACACGTGCCTTACAGAGGTGAGGTGGGAGTGAACACCCTCATCGACAATGTTGGCTTCAAAAAACCTTGGCAGAGTTTAAATCAATGGGTGCCAAGACTGAGGGTAAGGACATCATTTTGCTTTGCAGCAATGCCCCATTCCAACTTCAAATCTGTCCGTGGTATGGACATTGAATTCTTCCATTTTAGGTAACCTCTAACAATCCCCCCCCCCCCCCCAACTCCTACCCCCGCACTCTGCCCACCTGTACCCGCACCTATTTTCTTCCCTCCCAACATTCCTACATCTGGCTTCACAATTTTCAACTCTTTCTGGTTTCATCGCAGGCCTTTGTTCCAACTATGTGCCTATCAACCCTCCCCCCCCCCCCCCCCCCCCCCCCCCCAGTCCCCCCCCCCCCCCCTCCCCCTCCCCCTCCCCCCCCCTCCTCCCCCCTCCCCCCCCCCCCCCCCCCCTTAATCACCCTCTTGTCCATCCCCCTCTCTCCCCCCCCCCCAGCCACCCCCCCCCCCCCCACCCCCCCCAGGTTCGATCCCAACTACGGGTGCTGCCTGTACGGAGTTTGTACGCTCTCCCAGTGTCCGTGAGGGTTTTCTCCGAGATCTTCGGCTTCCTCCCACACTCCAAAGACATACAGGTTTGTAGGTGAATTGGCTTGGGGTAAAATGTAAAATTGTCTCTTGTGTGTGTAGGGCAGTGTTAATGTGCAGGGATTGCTGGTCGGCGTACATGTGAGAGGTCATAAGTGATAGTAGTAGAATGAGGCCATTCGGCCCATCAAGTCTACTTCGCCATTCAACCACGGCGGATCCATCTCTCGCTCCTAACCCCATTCTCCTGCCTTCTCCCCATAATCTCTAACACCCATACTAATCAAGAATCCATCTGCCTTAAAGATATTCACTGACTTTGTCTCCACAGCCTTCTGTGGCAAAGAACTCTGCTAAAGAAATTTCTCCTCATCTTCCTAAAAGAATGTTGTTTAATTCTGAGGCAATGACCTCTAGTTCTCGACTCGATGGGCCGAAGGGCCTGCTTCCATGTTGTATCTCTAAACTGAACTAAACACATCGTTGGGGCAAAGAACATAAATATTTGTGACAGACGAAGATACAGGATTACAGTGACGGTGAGATTAGATCTGAACTGCTGTAGCAAAGTACTGTAAAATATCATGCACGAATTAGTCTTCAGATCCAATGCAGTGTGAATGCCAGCAATCCAAATGATGTTACAGGTAATGCTGGAAGTATTGAGCAGCTTAGATACATTTGTGGAGATTACAAGGAACTTCTACAGGCTCCGAAAGGTCACCGACCTGAAACATTAACTCCGTTCCATGTTCAACGGCGTGATCAACTCACTGTGTATTTCCGGCGACATCAGTCTAAACAAGCTCTCGTGCTGTAAGCCGTTCATTGCAAACGTAGCCCACAGATTGCATTGTGCATGTCAATGCTCAGCCTGATTGCTCACATCCGCAGCGCGTTAAATAAACCGGCTGCATTCACAGAGTTATAGAGTTACACAGTGTGGAAACAGGCCCTTCGACCCAACTTGCCCACGCCGACTTGCCCATCACCCTCTGACTAAAGACATTTCTTCTCATCTCCTTCCTTTAATTCTGAGGCTATGGCCTCTAGTCTTAGACTCTGCCACTGGTGGAAACATCCTCTCCACATCCATGTATCTGACAGAGGTGTCTCTCAGAGCTGAGCTCGCCATGTGTGGTGGCACGGGCAACTGCTGGGTACCAGCAGGCGGGCACCGAGCGTGCATCTTGCCCCTGGAGATGCCCGCGTACTGCCCTGCGGTCCGTTAATCCCCAGTCCTCAGGTTGGCCTCGGGAATCCTGTGGAAAATCTCCCGGTACCAGAAACGGTGCTGGAGGCAAGGGTAAACTAACTGACACAAAGATAAGGAAGAGCTGTCCAGGAAGGGGGAGGGCAAGAGAAAAAAATCCCAACAAAGTTGAGAAATAATAAGCCAATGTGGCAACATTTTGGATGGTCACGGTGGCGCAGCGGCAGAGTTGCTGCCTTACAGCAATTGCAGCGCCGGAGTTCTGGGTTCGATCCCGACTACTGGTGCTGTCTGTACGGAGTTTGTACGCTCTCCCCGTGACTAGCGTGGGTTTTCTCTGAGATCTTTGGTTTCCTCGTTGTTTCCGCGCTGTATCTCTAAAACTAAAACTAAAATCACATTTAACCTACTAAGGAAGAGATACATAGATTCTTGATTAGTACAGGTATTCAGAGGTTATGGGGAGAAGGCAGGAGAATGGGGTTAGGAGGGAGAGATAGATCAGCCGTGATTGAATGGCGGAGTAGACTTGATGGGCCGAATGGCCTAATTCTACTCCTATATCTCATGACCTAATGACCTTACTAACCTGCAGACACATTAAGTTCTTCCCAGGTTCTTCCCAGCTGTTATCATGCAACTTCTTACCAACAGCTAGAGAACAGTCCTGAGCAAATATCTACCTCATTGGAGACCCTCAGACTATCTTTGATCGGACTTTATCTTGCACGAAACATTATTCACATTATTCCCTTTATCATGTATCTACACACTGTGAACAACTCGATTGTAATCATGCATTGTCTTTCCGCTGACTTGTTAGCACGCAACAAAATCTTTTCACAGTATCTCAGTACACTTGACAATAGACTAAAGTCAAACTCAAATTCAGCTTTTTGAACCTCTGTCAGGTGTTTGAAACAGCCATTTAATAAGATAGGTGCAAAGTGCTGGAGTAACTGAGAGGTCTTTAAACTAAGTAGCAGGGGGGAGGTATCAAGGGGGGTAATAACGGCAGGGGTAGAGGAAATAGAGCAGGGTATCAGTGGGGAAGCGGAAAGTCAAAATGTGACAGGAGACAGAATGTGTGAAGATAAAGCTTTAGATGTAAAAGGGGCAAAAACGGAAAGGAAGGGCATATAAGGTAGCCAGAGATAGTGGGACGGTAGAGGATTGGGAAGCATTTAAAGGTCAGCAAAAAATAACTAAGAGATTAATTAAGACGGGGAAAATAGACTATGAAAGGAATTTAGCGAACAACATAAAAACTAATAGTAAGAGTTTTTATAGCTATATAAAAAGAAAAAGGGTGGCTAAGGTGAACGTTGGTCCATTGGAGGGTGAGACTGGAGAGTTGTTGGTGGGGAACATGGAAATGGCAAAGGCATTAAACGAGTATTTTGTATCAGTCTTCACCATAGAAGACACAAAAAATATTCCAACGCTGGATAAACAGGGGGCGGTAGGAATGGAGGAGCTAAATACTATTAAGATCACCAAGGAGGTGGTATTAGGGAAATTAATGAGACTGAAGGAGGATAAATCCCCTGGGCCTGATGGATTACATCCAAGGGTCTTGAGGGAGATAGCGGTGGGGATTGTGGATGCATTGGTGATAATTTTCCAAAACTCCCTGGAGGCAGGAACGGTCCCAGTGGATTGGAAAATGGCCAATGTAACACCTATATTTAAAAAAGGAAGTAAACAGAAGGCGGGTAAACTATAGACCGGTTAGTCTAACATCGGTGGTGGGTAAAATGTTAGAGACAATTATTAAAGAAACACTAACGGGGCACTTGGATAAACATGACTTCATCGGACAGAACCAGCATGGTTTTGTGAAGGGGAAGTCCTGTTTAACGAATCTGCTCGAATTCTTTGAGGAAGTAACAACCCGGGTGGATAAAGGGGAACAGGTGGATGTGGTATACTTGGACTTCCAAAAGGCTTTTGACAAGGTGCCACATAAGAGACTATTGCTAAAAATAAAAAATTATGGGATTGGGGGTAATATATTAGCATGGGTAGAGGATTGGCTAACAAATAGGAAGCAGAGAGTGGGATAAATGGTTCATACTCGGGATGGCAACCGGTAACTAGCGGGGTTCCGCAAGGGTCGGTGCTGGGACCCCAGTTGTTCACAATTTATATAAATGATTTGGAGGAGGGAACCAAGTGTAATATATCAAAATTTGCGGACGATACAAAAATGGGAGGAAAAGTAGGGGATGAGGAGGATAGGAAGAGTCTGCAAAAGGATATAGATAAGCTAGGTGAGTGGGCAACAACTTGGCAGATGAAATTTAATACTAATAAATGTGAAGTCATTCACTTTGGGAAAAAAAATAATAGGGCAAGTTATTTTCTAAATGAGGAGGAGCTGCGTTGTAATGCAACGCAAAGGGATCTAGGGGTATTAGTACATGAATCACTGAAAGTTAGTATGCAGGTGCAGCAAGCAATCAGGAAGGCCAATGGAGTTTTGGCCTTTATTGCTAGGGGGATTGAGTATAAAAACACGGAGGTCTTGCTGCAGCTGTACACAGTATTAGTGAGACCACATTTGGAATACTGTGTACAGTTCTGGGGTCCATACTTAAGAAAGGATGTACTAGCCCTGGAGGCAGTGCAGCGAAGGTTTACAAGATTAATTCCTGCAATGAGGGGATTGACATATGAGGAAAGGTTAAGTAGGCTGGAACTCTACTCTTTGGAGTTTAGAAGAATGAGAGGCGATCTCATTGAAACATATAAGATCGTGAGGGGCCTTGATCGGGTGGATGCACCAAGGATGTTCCCAATGATCGGGGAAACTAGAACTAGGGGACATAGTTGCAGAATAAGGGGGGGCTCTTTTAAAACTGAGATGAGGAAGAACTTCTTCACCCAGAGGGTGGTTAATTTATGGAATTCATTGCCCCAGGGAGCAGTGGAAGCAGAAACTTTAAATATATTTAAGACTAAAATAGATGGTTTTTTAGCTGCCAAGGGGATAAGGGGCTACGGGGAGAGGGCAGGGATATGGACCTAGGTATGGTTAGTATAGTAAGACCTGAGTGATCTCCTGGACAAGTGTCGATCGCCTGGATTGGGGTCGGAGAGGAATTTCCCGGATTTTTTTCCCGAATTGGACCTGGGTTTTTATCCGGTTTTTTGCCTCCCCCAGGAGATCACGAGGTTCTTGGGGTGGAGAGGGGTGATAGCGGTATAAGGGGGAGGGTAGTATCTTGTGTTCTGTGTCTTGTGTCTACTGTTTGTGGGTAAGTGTGTCTGTTTAGTGTTCAGCCATGAGCGAATGGCGGTGCGGGCTCGACGGACCTGGTGGTCTACTCTCGCACCTACTTTCTATGTTTCTATGTTTCTATGTAACACAGCGGGTCAGGCAGCATCTCTGGAGAACATGAATCGGTAACATTTCGGGTCGGGACCCTTCTTCAAATTGATGCTGCCTGTCCTGCTGAGTAACTTCACTATTTTGTGTCTATATTTGGTATAAACCAGCATCTGCAGTTCCATTTTATGGCATATACTGTAGCCATGTAATAAGGTTCAATTCACCTGCCTAATCTCCCATCTCCACATTTTCTTCCTCAGGCACTTAACCAATTACATTTTAAAAGTAGTAATGGAATCTTCCCTCACCATTCTCCCACAATGCAGTGCAGTCCCCATTATTGTCCAATGGGTGTTTTCCATGGATGTTCAACAAGGAAGATTTTGGGCGTATTTAGTACCTTCTGAAGCGGTTCTTCTTCAAGAATCCCAACAGGGCAGAAACCTGGACATTTAAAAGAAAGAACGTTTTTAAAAAAAGACTTTGTAGATACAGCGCGGAAACAGGCCTTATGTCCCACCCAGTCCGCGCCGACCAGTGATCTACACGACACTATCCAACACATCAAGGACAATTTACAATTTTTACTGAAGCCAATTAACCGAAAAAACTGTGCCTCTTTGGACTGTGGGAGAAAACTGGAGCACCCGGAGAAAACCCACGTGGTCACAGGGCGAACGTACAAACTCTGTACAGAAAGCTCCAGTAGTCAGGATCGATCCCAGATCGCTGGCACTGTGAGGCAGCAACACTACCCCTGCACCACTGTGCCACCATCATGGTTCTTAATTGATCGTATTACTGCCTATTATATATTTATCGTTGTGTTATTACGTTAACTGGGGTGGAAGATTGAAACCTTCACGTGGTCCGCCCTGTTTCAACGAATGCAATCAACCTGGCATGCACAATCAAATAAGATCAAATAGAACAAGTTGTCCTACAACTTTAGGCTGTGCACGCCATACGCAAGAAGAAGAACTGGTCTGTTAAGCTGCAGCAAGTAAGGATTTCATCGTTCCGTAGCTGATACATATCACAATTAAACACTTTTGACTCCTGCCTCTAGAACTTGGAGTAGAACGTGGAACGCACCCAAACTTAC
Source organism: Leucoraja erinaceus (assembly GCF_028641065.1). Classification (NCBI taxonomy): domain Eukaryota; kingdom Metazoa; phylum Chordata; class Chondrichthyes; order Rajiformes; family Rajidae; genus Leucoraja; species Leucoraja erinaceus. The sequence goes on along the minus strand of NC_073384.1, from coordinate 13,196,512 downwards.
ATATCGGGCGCCCTGTAACTCCTGAATCGTACTCTCTCTGGAGACATTTGTTTTGTTTACCCGTCTATATAATTTCTTCGTCATTTCAGTTATTTCCGCACTAATGAGCAAACAGCAGCAGCAAGGGTGCCAGGGGTTTTACACCATGGTGCTGTCAATATTTATCCCCCGAGCTGTGTATTTTTCTTTCTGAACCCAGACATCTGGCGAGCTTTCATCGAGCCCAGGGCAACATGTGAGCTGTGACAAGCAGCTCGCTCTGATCACCGGCAGTGGCTCTGATTCTCAATCGGAAGCAGGGTGTCCCTTGTTAAAATAGTTAACCTTCTCATAACGACTCTGGCATCCCAGGGGGAGAAAGTGCCTGGCAGCCCCTCGCTTCGACTGGGGCGAGAGTCTAAATTAATGGAGCACTTGATGTTGCCAGTGTGGGTGTCGGAAACACAGGGGGCTCCCTGTTACCCACATTGACAGCTGTCTTCCAGGAATGAGAAACAAAACCTGCATATCACGAGGATGTTGCCAGGACTAGAGGGTCTGAGCTACAGGGAGAGGTTGAGTAGGCTGGGTCTCTATTCCTTGGAGCGCAGGAGGATGAGGGGTGATTTTACAGAGGTGTATAAAATCATGAGAGAAATAGATCGGGTAGATGCTCAGAGTTTCTTGCTCAGAGTAGGGGAATCGAGGACCAGAGGACATAGGTTCAAGGTGAAGGGGAAAAGATTTAATAGGAATCTGAGGGGTAACGTTTTCACACAAAAGGTGGTGGGTGTATGGAACAAGCTGCCAGATGAGGTCGTTGAGGCTGGGACTATCCCAACATTTAAGAAACAGTTAGAAAGGTAGACAATAGGCGCAGGAATAGGCTATTTGGCCCTTCAAGTCAGCACTGCCATTCAATGTGATCATGGCTGATCATCCACAATCAGTACCCCGTTCCTGCCTTCTCCCCCTATCCCCTGACTCAGCTTCAAGAGCCCTATCTAGCTCTCTATTGAAAGTATCCAGAGAACCGGCCTCCACCGCCCTCTGAGGCAGAGAATTCCACAGACTCACAACTCTTGGTGAAAAGGTTTTTCCTCATCTCCATTCTAAATGGCTTACCCCTTATTCTTAAACTGTGGCCCCTGTTTCTGGACTCCCCCAACATCGGGAATATGTTTCCTGCCTCTAGTGTCCAAACCCTTAATAATCTTATATGTTTCAATAAGATCCCCTCCCATGATTTTAAATACCAGAGTGTACAAGCCCAGCTGCTCCATTCTCTCAGCATATGACAGTCCCGCCATCCCTGGAATTAACCTTGTGAACTTATGCTGCTGTCCCTCGATAAGATAACTGAGTTGGATGATCAGCAATGGCGGTGCAGGTTCGAAGGGCCGAATGGCCTACTCCTGCACCTAATTTCTATGTTTCTATGTTTCTATAATAATCTTCTTTCCCGTTTTTGCTACATGGATGTACATGGATAGGAAAAGTTTGGAGGAATATGGACCAAGCGCAGGCAGGTGGGCCTGTGTAGCTGACCCTCCTGCTACATGTTGGGCCGAAGTGTCTGTTTCCACACTGTATCACTCTACGATTCTATGACTCTATGACTTTAAAATGGAACCAAGGCAGGATAAAACTAAATCCCCAAAGAATTGCGTCAGAATAAAAATATACTGTAACACGCTGGAGATACTCGGCAGGTCAGGCAGCATCTGTGGGGAGAGAAAGACCGCAAATCTTTTTTAGGTTGAAGACATTTCATCTGAACTGGCAAAAAAATATTCACCTGAAGCACACAAGGCTATGGAGGCCAAGTCAATGGATATTTTTAAGACAGAGACAGATAGATTCTTGATTAGTGTGGGTGTCAAGGGTTATGGGGAGAAGGCAGGAGAATGGGGTTGAGAGGTAAAGGGAGATCAGCCATGATTGGATGGCGGAGTAGGCTTGATGGGCCGAATAGCCTAATCCTGCTCCTTCGGGTCCTATAACTTATGAACTTAAGAAACATTGGCTCCGTTTCTCACTCCATTGGCTCCGTTTCTCACTCCATGCTGAGTAACTCCAGCACTTCAATGCATTCCTTTAGATTTACAGTGATGCTAAGGTTTCAAAGGTCTAACATATGGTTGAGAGACTAAGGTTGGTCTCAGTTTGATCAGGTACACCCCGTATCAATGTGGATGTCGTGCAGTGAGATGAGGAACATTCTAGAAAGTGAAACGAAGAACAATTTAGTTTGGTTTAGTTTAGTTCAGAGTCATAGAATGATACAGTGTGGAAACAGGCCCTTTGGCCCAACATGCCCACATCGGCCATCATGTCCCAGCTACACTTGGCCCACCTGCCCGGGTTTGGTCCATATCCCTCCAAACTTTAGTTTAGAGATACAGCATGGAAAAAGGCCCTTCGGCCCACCGGGTCTGCACCAACCAATGATCACCCGCATACTAGTTCTATGTAATGCTAGTTTTGCATCCTACACAATAGGGGCAATTTTACAGAAGCCTATGAACCTGCACGTTTTTGGAATATGGGGGGGGAACTGGAACATATGGTTAATTGACTTTGGTAAAATTGTAAATTGTCCCTAGTGTGTGTAGGATAGAATTGTGGGGATCGCTGGTCGGCACGGACCCGGCGAGCTGAAGGGCCTATTTCCGCCCTGGATCTCTAAACACTAAACTAACAAAAGACAATGGAAGCAAGACCAAGCTGTGGAACAAACAGTAAGCTTCATAGCAAATGAGAAATTAGTTCTGAAACAAATCAGAAATTGGTTCTGGACAAGCCAGAATCTTCCACTGTCAATTAAATCTATAAATTGTGCGATGATTCGGTGAGTGATTTAATTTTGTCATAGAGTTATACAACGGGGAAACAGGCCCTTCGGCCCAACTTGCCCATGCTGTCCAAAGTGCCCCTTCTACATTCTTCCCACCTGCCTGCGTTTGGCCTACATCCCTCTAAACCTGTCCTATCCATGTACCTGTCCAAATGTTTATTAAACAATAGTTCCTGCACCTTGTTCAAGGAAAGGGGAGGACAGCGAGTCTGATATTGGTTGTGATCAAACATCACAACTCGGGAAAGAAAAGTTAGCGTCGATTAGCAGTGAATGAGTTAATTAAATATAGCCAACAGAGACCTGTTTACGGCACACCGTATCTGACAGGTTCAACAGCATTTATGAGGAAGTTATTTATTATACAATAGATGTAGTACACTTTTTCAGAAGGCGTGAGAAGTGGAGTTTTACCATGAAGTGAAAATCAAGAGAACTGCAGATGCTGGTAATCTAAAACAAAACCAGAACATTTTGGATATACTCGACAGATCACATTGCATACGTAGGGAGAGATGTAAAGAAACTGTCTATGTGTGTCTGACTCACTTTCGCTTCCCACAGTTGTGGTGTGACATTGAATTTTGTACAGTATAATGCAGGAAGAGGCCCTTCAGCCCACAATGTTCGTGCTGAATATGATGAAATATTCACCTAATCTCTTCTTCTGCACGTGATCCAGATCCTTCCATTCCTTGCATATACATGTGCCTATCTAAAAGCCTCTAAAATGCCTTTACCATATCTGCGTCCACTACCACCCCTGGCAGCACGTTCCAGGCACCCACCACTCTCTGTGTAAAAAGTTTGCCCCACACATCTTTAAACTTTGCTCCTCTCACTTTAACAATGTGTCCCCTAATCTTCAACACTTCCACCTTGACCTGCTGAGTATTTCCAGCACATCCTATTTTTTGTTTTTGAATACCACCAGGCTTGTTAAACTAACTCATATGGTGTACAGATCAGGTTGAACAGAGTACGCAACAAAAAAGCTTTTCACTGTACGTGACAATAATCTAAACTCAAATAAAATAAAATAAATAGGAATGTGGAATTTTAGAAACATAGAAAATAGGTGCAGGAGTAGGCCCTTCGAGCCAGCATCGCCATTCAATATAATCATGGCTAATCGGAGGTCTAGTCGGAGGCTCAGAGGGGATAGAGCCTTCTCTGTTGCTGCTCCGGCACTCTGGAACACCCTGCCGTTGCACATCAGACAGGCCCCCTCACTGTCCATCTTCAAATCCAGTGTTAAAACACATTTGTACTCCCTGGCTTTTGACCATGCTTGAGGCTTTGCTTCTGTTTGTGGTGTTTTTGATGTTTCTTTATTTTGCTTGTCTTTTCCTACTATTTATTTTGATTGTTATTTTTGGTGTGTATTAACTTTTTTGTCAATGATTAGTGATGTACCGCACTTTGTTGCAGCTATGTTTGTTTTTAAAGTGCTCTATAATTAAAATTATTATTATTATTATAATTAATCATCCAAAATCAGTACCGCGTTCCTGCTTTCTCCCCATATCCCTTGATTATGTTAGCTCTAAGAGCTATATCTAACTCTCTCTTAGTTTATTTTAGTTTAATTTAGTTTATTTTAGGGGAAACAGGCCCTTCGGCCCACCGGGTCCGCGCAGACCAGCGATCCCTGCACATTAACACTATCTGACACACACTAGGGACAATCTTTTACATTTACCAAGCCAATTAACCTACAAACCTGTATGTCTTTGAAGTGTGGGACGAAACCGAAGATCTCGGAGAAAACCCACTCAGGTCATGGGGAGAATGTGCAAACTCCGTACAGTCAGCACATGTAGTCGGGATCGAACCCGGGTCTTCTCTCTCTTGAAAATAAGAAAACTATTTCTCCTGTCGAATGGGATTTAAACTTGAGACTGGCAGCATTTTGCCAGGTAGAAAGCTGTGGGGAGCGACACAATTAAATAGAGGGGAGACTTGCCCGGACTAACTTGAATGTTGAAGCAGATTTGGTGGACAGAGTGGCCTCTCGTCTTCCTTTGTTAATTTAAGATTATACAAAATGCGTCTGGGGTTTTGGAAATAAGGAAGTTGAGCTCAAGGGTCAGGAAATACAAATCCCCTTATCTGAAACACAGATCTGTCCACAACTGGAGTATTTTGTGAAATTCATGAGCGCCCCTTCAAGAAAGTAGTCCATCTTCAGTCAGAGGATGGTGAATCTGTGGAATTCATTGCCACAGAAGGCTGTGGAGGCCAAGTCAATGGATGTTTTTAAGGCAAAGGTTGATAGATTCCTGATTAGTATGGGTGTCAGGGGCTATGGAGAGAAGGCAGGAGAATGGGGTTGAGAAGGAAAGACAGAACAGCATGATAGAATGGCGGAGAAGACGATGGGCTGAATGGCCTAAATCTGCTCCTATCCCTTATGAACTTATGAAGTACATCCCAGATCTATAAAATCAAATGGCACAGGAATCAGAACAAGGCAAGGAATGGGATAAATATATAATTTTGATGAGAGAACTAATACATTTAAGATTGTAAAAATAGGTGCAGGAGTAGGCCATTCGGACCTTCAAGCTAGCACCGCCATTCAATATAATCATGGCTGATCATCTATAATGTATCCCGTTCCTGCTTTTTCCCCATATTCCTTGATCCCTTTAGCCCGAAGAGCTACATCTAACTCTCTCTTCATTATTTTCCATGTTGCAGCATGAAGTGAAAATCATTTTAATGAAGATTTTAAAGCTGGTGAATAATTTTGCTGAAAGGAAGGTATTTTATTTGAGTGGAGAGCTAGTAATGAATCTCACCGATTTAAAATGAACGACAAGAGGTGAGAAGCACGACTATGAGAGATTCCCTGCGCAGAGATTTGAGGGATTGTGCAATTCTTTCAATGTGGAATGCTTGAGACGTTGCACCTTTTAAAAGTATGTTGTTATTTGATTGTATGAAGCTAAAATACTTGTCTACATGGGGAGTTTGTGTTAGCGGGAAACAAGCTGCGGGAGGAACTCAGTGGGTCAGCATCTGCAGTCTCTTGTGTCCTCTATTGTGCTTGCAGGGTTAGTTTGTTTTTATTATCCCCCTTGTAGAATAGAATGCAATTTATTGTCATTCAAACCTAGGTTTAAACAAAATATCATTTCTACAGTTTTTTACATTACAAACACAATCCAAGACCCACACTTAACACAGTTTTACATAAACATCCATCACAGTGAGTCTCCAACATCTCCTCACTGTGATGGAAGGCAAAGTCTTTATCTCTTCCCTTTGTTCTTCTCCCGTGGTCCAGCAGTCCAACTGCAGTGTCGAGGCGAACTGGGGCTCCGATGTTAAAGCCCCCGGCGGGCGATGGTAAGTCCTGAGGCCGTTTAAGCCACGCCGGGCGATGTTAGGCCCCGGCTCCTTGTCCTTAAACCCGCGATTCCAGCGGGAGAAGTCGCCGTTGCGGAGCTCGGAAAAGCGGTCTCCCACCAGGGACCTGCGAGCTCCCGATGTTCCCGTCCACCGGGTCTGCGGCCGGTGCCTCCGAACTCCAAAAGTCGGGTCGCAGCCGCACGCCACCACAGCTCTTCCCGCTCCGAAGTCGGCCAGCTCCGCGATGTCAGTTCCGCAGTCTCTGCAACTGGAGCCCTCAGGTTAGTCCCGGCCGGAGGTCGCCGCCGGCTCCACGATGTTAGGCCCAACGACATCCGAGACCCGACAGGGAATAGCCGGGTCCCCGCACAGGGAAGAGATTTAAAACGGTTTCCCCCACAGCCCCCCCACCACCCCCCACATATACACAGCTAAAAAAAATAATAAAAACTAACTCAAGACATACATTTAACAAGACAAAAATAAAAAAAGACAGACGACTGTAGTCGAGCTGCTGCCGTTAGGCGCCACCACATTCTGTGGTCCAAATTGTTATCTTCTTTGATTCTTCCTAGTCAGAGAGTCCTACAGCATGGAAACAGGCCCTTCGGCCCCATGCTGACCAACATGCCCCATCTACACTAGTCCCACCTGCCTGCGTTTGGCCCCAATCCCTCCAAACCTGCTCTATCCATGTACCTGTCTAAATGCTTCTTAAACGCTGAGATCATACCTGCCTCATCTACCTCTGCCGACAGCTCATTCCATACACACTTTGACAATAGACAATAGACAATAGGTGCAGGAGTAGGCCATTCGGCCCTTCGAGCCAGCACCGCCATTCAATTTGATCATGGCTGATCATCCCCAATCAGTACCCCGTTCCTGCCTTCTCCCCGTATCCCCTGACTCCGCTATTTTTAAGAGCCCTATCTAGCCCTCTCTTGAAAGCATCCAGAGAACCTGCCTCCACCGCCCTCTGAGGCAGAGAATTCCACAGATGTGTTTGCATCAAATATATTTTTAAACAGGTTCCCCATTACAGGTTCCCATTACCCCCCCCCCCCCCCCCCCCCCCCCCTCACCTTAAACGTATGACCTCTGGTTTACGATTCCTCTACTCTGGGCAAGAGACTGTGCGTTTATACGATCTATTCCTCTCATGGTTTTGTACATCTCTAGAAGGTGTGGAGGTGTACGAAATCCTCCTGCACTTCAAGGAATAAAGTTCTCCTGCTCAACCTCTCCCTATAGCTCAGGCCCTCGAGACCTGGCAACATCCTGGTAAATCTTCTTTGCACCCTTTTAAGCTTGACAACGTCTTTCCCACAACATGGTGACAAAAACTGCACACAATACCCTAAATATGGCCTCACCAGCGTCTTGTATAACTGGAACATAAGGTCCCAACTACTATACTCTTCCTTTCTGAGACATGAGTTCTAATCTAACACGAGTGCACGAGGTAAAAATCACCAACTGCCAGCTTGCAAGGGTTTTGCATTCAATGTTTTTGGACTGTCTCGGTGAGTGATGTCTTGCAAATTAACCAAACAGTCAACCAATGTTAGTCAATGTGAAAATATCATACTGGTGATTAGAACTAGCATTTTCCTGGCCAAAAAATTGTCACGTGGATTGATGCCGACACTGGAACTGTTCCATTTATATGCAGTAACCTCATTTATTTTGATAAACAAACAAACCTATAACAAATCTTGGTACGTTCTGGTACAGAGATCACTCAAACTGCACATGGTGCAGCGGTAGAGTTGCTGCCTTTACAGGTTTGATCCTGATCACGGGTGCTGTCTGTACGGAGTTTGTACGTTCTCCCCGTGACCTGTGTGGGTTTTCTCCGAGATCTTCGGTTTCCTCCCACACTCCAAAGATTTTGCAGGTTAATTGGTTTGGTATAAGTGTAAAATTGTCCCTAGTGCGTGTAGGATAGTGTTAATGTGTGGGGATCGCTGGTCGGCGCGGACACGGTGGGCCGAAGGGCCTGCTTCCGCTTTGTATCCCTAAACTAAACTAAACTAAACTAAACTAAACTAAACTAAACTAAACTGTATAAGAAAGAACTGTAGATGCTGGTTTAAATCGAATGTAGACACAAAATGCTGGAGTAACTCAGCGGGTGAGGCAGCATCGTGGAGAGAAGGAATGGGCGACAGATCAGTCTGAAGAAGGGTCTCCACCCGAAACGTCGCCCATTCCTTCTCTCCAGAGATGCTGCCTCACCCAATGAGTTAGTCCAGCATTTTAACCAGCTTCTGCAGTTCTTCCTTACACAATGTTTATAATGCGATATTCGTAAAAAAATGTCCATTAAGCTTACCTTAAGTGCTCTATCATAAAGATCAGGCACCACGGCAACAGTGCACCATGGCAACAATGCACCATGGCAACTATGCAACATGGCAACAGTGCACCATGGCAACAGTGCACCATGGCAACAGTGCACCATGGCAACAGTGCACCATGGCAACAGTGCACCATGACAACAGTGGACCATGGTAACAGTGCACAAAGGCAGTGCACCATGGCAACAGTGCACCATGGCAACAGTGCACCATGGCAACAGTGCACCATGGCAACAGTGCACCATGACAACAGTGGACCATGGCAACAGTGCACCATGGCAACAGTGCACCATGGCAACAGTGCACCATGACAACAGTGAACCATGGCAACAGTGCACCATGGCAACAGTGCACCATGGCAACAGTGCACCATGGCAACAGTGCACCATGGCAACAGTGCACCATGGCAACAGTGCACCATGGCAACAGTGCACCATGACAACAGTGTACCATGACAACAGTGTACCATGACAACAGTGTACCATGGCAACAGTGCACCAGGACAATATTACACCCTTGCCATAGGGGTAATGTCTAGGCTATCCCTTTGACCTGTGTAGGAAGAAACTGCAGATGTTGGTTTAAACCAAAGCTGGAGTAACTCAGCGAGTCAGACAGCATCTCTGGAGAAAAGGACTCTCGGGCAGAACTCTCGTTGGAGAGAGGAGGAGAACTTCTTCAAAGTAGACACACCTTGAGGAGATTATGCCACCATTCCTGTTCTCCAGAGTTGCTGTCTGACTCGCTGAGTTATTCCAGTTTTTTGTGTCTACCCCTTTAACTTGTCTGGGTGCGAACAATGCAAGTTGATTATGCACTTGATTAGTGCGGGTGTCAGGGGTTATGGGGAGAAGGCTGGAGAATGGGGTTTGGAGGGAGAGAGAGACCATCCATGATTGAATGGTGAAGTAGACTTGATGGGCCGAATGGCCTAATTCTGCTCCTATCAATTATGATCTTATAATGCACATCACCTACTACCCCCACTGTATGTAATCATAAGCAGGCAAGTGCAGTCTGGTTAAACGCTGTAGTTTCATCACTCGGCATTGCTAATTCTGCCATGCAAAGGACTACCGGGAACTTGGCACTGTTAGATTCTTAGCATCATCTATCTTGAAACATGGGCATCTCTTTATCCAAGTGTGTGTTCATATCATGGACAGGAAAATGATACGGTTTGCTTGCTCTGCAAAGAATGTAACATTATCACGGAACCATTTAGACTTCATACAACACTCAATAAACGAATACGATAAGTGTTGTGTCTTGAACAGTAAACAACAATTTATTGGATTTATACAACAATATTACAACAATATTTTTTTACATGTATTTTGAATCTCAGTGAGGCTCAAACGAAACTCCGTTTCCACAGCCATACAAACAAAGACAAATCCTACAAAACATACAAACAATTCAATTTATACAAACATCCATCACAGTGAATCTCCTCCTCACTGTGATGGAAGGCAAAGTCTTTTCTTTCCCCTCCCGATGTCGAAGCCACAGGCCGCGCTGGGCGATGTACGGCCCCGCTCCAGGCCCAAAAGTCACAAAGTTGGAGCCCCCGGCTGGCGTTGGAATGTCCCGCGGCCATTAAAGCCGCGCCGGGCGATGCATGGTCCCGCTCCGGGTTGGGATACATGCATGATACACCTTGCATATCATGAAACTCAGTGCACTTTTGAAGACATTATAACTTAACAACAAGGGGAACAATTTTCTTTGGGATTACTTGACTCGCTAAGCAAGATTCACGGCGGGAAGTCTGATTTATCACAATTTTTTCTGGCTAAATTTCCATAGACTGAGGGCCCTAAGGATTGTGACAACAGCACTGACTTATCATCCCACCAGTGCCCTGGAATTGGGCATCCCATCACCTCCAGGTAAGAACCTTGGCAATGGTAACCAAACTTTTGAATGAATTGGCTTGAATGAATCAGAATGAATTACAGGCAGCACGGTGGTGCAGCGGTAGAGCTGCTGTCTTACAACGCCAGAGACCTCGGCTCGATCCAGACTACAGGTGCTGTCTGTACGGAGTTTGTACTTTCTCCCTTTGACCACGTGGGTTTTCTCTGGGTGCTCCGGTCTCCTCCCACCCTCCAAAGATGTGCAGGTTTGTTGGTTAATTGGTTTCGGCAAGTTGTAAAATTGTTCCTAGTGTGGGTAGGTTAGTGTATGGGGTGATGGCTGGTCGTTGCAGATTCGGTGGGCCAAAAGGGCCTGTTTTCTCTTGGTATCTAACGTCTAAAGTAAAGGTTCTACATTAAACAAATGGTCACTTTCTTTAAAGTGTGCATTCACAAACTACGAACTGTCTTGGTTGCTCTCGGGGACTTTGGGATTTTTTTGCACTGATATTGTTTTTTTTACTTTATTGAACTGTTTTTGTTTATTATGTTACCTATGAGTACTTTGTTTGCACTCTTATTATGAGTCAAGAGTCAAGAGAGTCAAGAGTCAAGAGTCAATTTAATTGTCATTTGGACCCCTGGAGGTCCAAACGAAATGCCGCAAGTAAGACACAACAAATTACATTTTACATAAACATTCACATAGCTGTTTATGCTGCTGCAGTAAGAAATTCATATTTTCATTTTCGGTACATTAAACACTCTTGACAAAAATAACTTTTTTTACACCCAAATCCAAGGGCGTCACAGTGGCGCAGCGGTAGAGCTGCTGCCTTAAAGCGCTTACAGCACCAGAGACCCAGGTTCGATCCTGACTACGGGTGCGGTCTTTACAGAATTTGTACTTTCTCTCCCTGTGACCTGCATGGGTTTTCTCTGAGAATTTTGGTTTCCTCCCACACTACAAAGACATGCAGGTTTGTAGGTTATTTGGCTTCAGTAATATTGTGAATTGTCCCTAGTGTGTAGGATAGTGTTAGCGTACAGGGTGATAGCTGGTCGTCACGGACTTGGTGGGCCGAAGGGCCTGTTTCCATGCTAAATCTCTAAAGTCGGTTTCCTCCCACACTCCAAAGACATACAGGTTTGTAGGTTAATTGGCTTGGTGTAAATATAAAGTTTAGTCCCTAGTGTAGGATGGTGTTAATGTGCGGGGATCGCTGGTTGGTGCGGACTCGATGGCCAGTAGGGCCTGTTTCCATGCTGTATCTCTAAACTAAACTAAAATAGACTAAACTAAACTATTTCAAGAATGGATTCAGCACCAAAACCTGCACCACGATCTGGCATGAAACATATTATTTCATCAAGTGAACAAAGGCTTTGTGAAAGGAATCGTTAAAGAACTATCTTTGAGGAGGAGCAAGAGGTTGAGAGCAAGCAATATACTAGGAGGCTTCATTAAATTGTTTTTAAAAATCCATAATCACCGCACGGATTATTATTTATCTTTACAAATGTTTGCCTCAGCTATGCTCTAAAATATTACTAAGGCAAGTGACATTAAAGTAACTTATGAAGGCTTTGGCCCAGTGGTGCAGAGGTAGAGCTGACTACAGGTGCTGTCTGTCTGGAGTTTTACATGTTCTCCCTGCGACTGCATGGGTTTCCTCCGGGTGCTCTGGTTTCCTCCCGCATCCCAAAGAGGTACTGGTTTGTAGGTTAATTGACTTCTGTAAATTGTCCCTAGGGAACTGGTGTACAGTTGATCATTGTTGAGCACGGGCATTGTTTTAATGCAGTTTATTTTATTGTCACGTACCAAGCACAGGCAAATCACTTTTTTTCCCCAGTGGGTCGAAGAGCCTGTTTCCACACTGTATTGCACAATGCAATTTGCACTGGTTCTGTCTGAAGAAGAGTCCCGACCCCAAACGTCACCTGTCCCTGTTCTCCAGAGATGCTGTCAGACCCGCTCTGTTACTCTGGCACTTTTCTACATTACACTGTGATTGACAGTTGGAAACCTTCGGTTATTTGATGTATTCAAGAGAGAGTTAGATTTTGCTCTTAGGGCTAATGGAGTCAAGGGATATGGGGAGAAAGCAGGAACGGGGTACTGATTTTGGATGATCAGCCATGATCATATTGAATGGCGGTGCTGGCTCGAAGGGCCAAATGGCTTACACCTGCTTCTATGCTTCTATGTTATACTATAAAGTGTCAACATGCAAATTTAAGGACCGTTGGGATTCTCCAACAGCTTTTATTTGGGATAAATATAAGACTGTTGTTTTTTCAAAAGAAACTATCACCACCAAGTCTTACTGCATTCCTGAACTATCCTATCATCGTCGAGAGAGTAGCCCTGACCTACCATCTACCTCATTGGAGACCCTCGGACTATCTTTAATCGGACTTTACTTGCACTAAGCATTATTCCCTTTATCCTGTATCTGTACACTGCGGACAGCTCGATTGTAATTGTGTACAGTGTTTTCGCTGACTGGAAATAACGCAACAGAAAAGGGTTTCACTGTACCTCGGTACACGTGACAATAAACGGAACTAAACTAAACTGATGCCTGAAGATAGAACAGGGCAGCAAAACCAGCCGCTGCTCATTTTACGGGACGAGACGGAAAATAACAAAAACACAAGAGTAAGACACAGGGTGCTGGAGGAACTCAGCGGGCCAGGCAACATCTGCGGAGGAATGGACAGGCAACATTTCAGGTTGGATCAGTCTGAAGAAGGGTCCCAGAAAGGTTCGGAAGTGCTGGAGTTACTCAGCGGGTCAGGCAGCATCTCTGGAGAACATGGGATAGATAGGTGGTGTTTTGAGACCCTTCTTCAGACTCGACCCGAAATGTCACCTATCCATGTTCTCCAGAGATTCTACCTGACCCGTTGAGTTATTCCCGCACTTTTATTGTTGTAAATCAGCACTTGCAGTTCCTTGTTTCTAGGAGCAGTGGTTGTATTTTTACAAGAAAAGGGTTTAGACCATTGTTGGAGTATAGGTATACAAGGCTAACAGAGGTAATGTACCAGTAGATTCACGAGGATAAGAGTGATGTGAAATAATGAGAGATGATGGGATTATTTCTACTCATACAAGAGCAGGACAAAAGACAGTCTAATTAAAACATTAAAAGTTCTAAATATTTATTTTGTTTAAGTAAATAAGGAAACGTTATTTCATTTGTTCTGGAGACAGTGATGAAAGGTCATCAATGTAAAATTATCTGAAGTTTGGAGATATAACTATACACATTATTATTGGACCATGAGATCCTTTGAATAGAGATTAGTCAAAGAAGAGACTTTGAGAGACTCCAATGGTGCAGTTGGTAGAGCTGCTGCCTCACAGCGCCAGAGACCTGAATTTGATCCTGACCGCGGATGCTGTCTGTGTGGAGTCTGCATGTTTTCTCTGTGACCACGTGGTTTTCCTCCCGGTGCTCCAGTTTCCTCCCACATCCCAATGGCATGTGTTATTTGTAGGTTAATTGGCTTCCGTAATACTTCCCCTAATATGTAGAGAATGAATGAGAAAGTGGGATAACACATAGAACAACCAGTGATCAATGGTTGGCGCGGACTCATAAGGAATAGGGGTAGAATTAGGCCATTCGGCCCATCGAGAATACCCAGCCATTCAATCATGGCTAATCTATCTCTCCCTCCGAACCCCATTCTCCTGCCTTCTCCCCATAATCTCTGACACTCCTACTAATCCAGAATCTGTCTGTCTCTGCCTTAAAAATATTCACTGACTTGGTCTCCACAGCCTTCTGTGGCAAAGAATTCCACAGATTCACCACCCTCTGACTAAAGAAATTTCTCCTCATCTCCTTCCTAAAAGAATGTCCTTTAATTCTGAGGCAATGACCTCTCGTTCTAGATTCGATGGGCCGAAGGGCCTGCTTCCATGTTGTATCTCTAAACTGAACTAAACTCATCGTTGGTGCAAAGAACATAAATATTTGTGACAGACGAAGATACAGGATTACAGTGACGTTGAGATTAGATCTGAACTGCTGTAGCAAAGTACTGTATAATATCATGCACGAATTAGTCTTCAGATCCAATGCAGTGTGAATGCCAGCAATCCAAATGATGTTACAGGTAATGCTGGAAGTATTGAGCAGCTTAGATACATTTGTGGAGATTACAAGGAACGTTTACAGGCTCCGAAAGGTCACCGACCTGAAACATTAACTCCGTTCCATGTTCAACGGCGTGATCAACTCACTGTGTATTTCCGGCGACATCAGTCTAAACAAGCTCTCGTGCTGTAAGCCGTTCATTGCAAACGTAGCCCACAGATTGCATTGTGCATGTCAATGCTCAGCCTGATTGCTCACATCCGCAGCGCGTTAAATAAACCAGCTGCATTCACAGAGTTATAGAGTTACACAGTGTGGAAACAGGCCCTTCGACCCAACTTGCCCACGCCGACCAACATGCCCCGTCCACACCAGTCCCACTTGCCTGCGTTTGGCCTGTATCTTAAAGCTATCCTATGCTTGTAGCTGTCCAAATGTTTTTAAAAGGTCATAATAGTACGTCTCGACTACCTCCTCCATCAGCTCGTTCCATATACCCATCACCATTTGTGTAAAAAAGTTACCCTGCAGTTTCCTGTTATATTTTTCCTCCCCTCACTTGAACCCATGTCCTCTGGTTCTTGATTCCCACCCCCCCCAAAGCATTCACTCTAGCAGCTTATAATGTATTATCCTGTATCCTGTATCTGAACACTGCGTCGGCTTTATTGGAATCATGTACAGTCTTTCCGCTGACTGGATAGCACGCAACAAAACAGCTTTTCGCTGTACCTCAGTGCACGTGGCAATGAACTAAAACTAAAATTAGAAGACATTGGCCCAATACCTCACATATCGATGTCCTCCAGACCCACTGAGTTACTCCAGTACTTTGTATCTTTTTGTTTATAAGCCACCATCTGCAGTTCCTTGTTCCTGCAGAAGAAGATACAAGTTGCATGTGCACACACACACCCACCAAACATTTCCAGTTGTTGATAAGGATTTAGGGTGGCACAGTGGCACAGCGGAAGAGTTGTTGCCCTACAGCGCCAGAGATCCGGGTTCGACCCTGACTACGGGTGCTCTCTGTACGGAGTTTGTACGTTTTCCTCATGACCACGTGGGTTTTGTCCAGGTTCTTCAGTTTCCTCCCACACTCCAAAGATGTACAGGTTTGGAAGTAATTGGCTTGAGTAAGTTGTAAAATTGTCCCTGGCGTGTGTAGGTCATTGTACGGGGAGATCGCTGGTTGGCGCAGACTCGGTGGGCCAAAGTCCCTGTTTGCGCACTTTATCTCCAAAGGTTAAAGATAAAGGGTGAACAAAAAGAAAGGCAAGTTTTCATTTCTGGCTACAAATAGGAATTACCGCCTCATGTGGTGAATCAAGAAGCCCAGCGACCATCTGATTTAACTTTGTCCTTGTTGCAAGGATTAGTGTAAGTCTGCTACAGACCCCACGCTGCTGAAACCACGGATGGTAATCGGATGAGAAGAACAGGAGCCGTGAAGGGGAAAAGATTTAATCGTAATCTGAGGGGTAACTTTTTCACAGGAAGGGTGGTGGGTGTATGGGACAAGCTGGCAGAGGAGGCAGTTAAGGCTGGGACTATCCAAACATTTATGCCCCTGTCCCACTTAGGAAACTTGAACGGAAACCTCTGGAGACTTTGCGCCTCACCCAAGGTTTCCGTGCGGTTCCCGGAGGTTGTAGGTGGTTGCCGGAGGTTGCAGGTAGTGGAAGCAGGTAGGGAGACTGACAAAAACCTCCGGGAACCTCACGGAAACCTTGGGTGGGGTGCAAAGTCTCCAGAGGTTTCCGTTCAGGTTTCCTAAGTGGGACAGGGGCATAAGGGACAGGGGCATTAAGAAACAGTTGGACAGGTACATGGATAGGGCAGGTTTGGAGGGATATGGGCGAACCGCAGGCAGGTGGGACTAGTGTAGCTGGGACATTTTGGCCGGTGTGGGCAAGTTGGGCCGAAGGGCCTGTTTCCACACGGTATCACTCTATGACTCCATGAGACGTGGTGATGTGGTGCATAATAGTCCTTGAGCAGAAACTGTGTCACTGCACAAGTGGGAACAAGACCAAAAATAGCAACTCCAGCCTCATGCGTGTCGCAGTGGAAACTGCGGTGCAGATGCTGCAACCCCTCAATCGACTTGGGGAACTGCAGGGAAATTGAGATGCAATAAACTGCTGATGTCGGAATCTTGAGCAAAACACAAAGTGCTGGAGGAACTCAGCGGGTCAGGCAGCATCTGTTGAGGGAATGGACAGATGATCTTTTGGGTCTTCAGACTGATTGGGGTAGCTGGGACAATGCTGGCGAAGTGAGGTGGGTGCGGATTAGGGTGGCAAGTGATAGGTGGATACAGGTGAGATGGGGGGGGGAGGGGTTAATTAACAGATGGGTAGAGTGTGTGACAAAGATGAAAGGGGGAGAAGTAGAAAATAGGAAAATTCAGCAAAGTGAAATCTAAAGATAGGAGAGATATGAGTGAAAAGAGATGGAGGTGGGGGGAAAAGCACTCAAATAAATGCTTTTTAGAAAATGGAGACACAAGGAATTGCAAAAGCTGGTGAATTTTAAAAAGACACAAAGTGGTGAAGCAAATCAAAATCTCTGGAGAACATGGATAGGTGATGTTTCGGGTCGGGTCCCTTCTTGAGACTGATTGGGTTGGGACGTAGGAGTGGGGGTGGGGGAGGGTGAGTGGGGGTGAGGGTTTTTTTTATGGGCTGATGGTTAGAAACATAGAAACATAGAAACTAGGTGCAGGAGTAGGCCATTCGGCCCTTCGATCCTGCACCGCCATTCAATATGATCATGGCTGATCATCCAACTCAGTATCATGTACCTGCCTTCTCTCCATACCCCCTGATCCCTTTAGCCACAAGGGCCACATCTAACTTCCTCTTAAATATAGCCAATGAACTGGCCTCAACTACCTCCTGTGGCAGACAATTCCACAGATTCACCACTGTGTAAAAAATGATTTTCTCATCTCGGTCCTAAAAGATTTCCCACTTATCCTTAAACTGTGACCCCTAGTTCTGGACTTCCCCAACATCGGGAATAATCTTCCTGCATCTAGCCTGTCCAACCCCTTAAGAATTTTGTAAGTTTCTTTAAGATCCCCCCTCAATCTTCTAAATTCTAGCGAGTACAAGCCGAGTCTATCCAGTCTTTCTTCATATGAAAGTCCTGACATCCCAGGAATCAGTCTGGTGAACCTTCTCTATACTCCCTCTATGGCAATAATGTCTTTCCTCAGATTAGGAGACCAAAACTGTACGCAATACTCCAGGTGTGGTCTCACCAAGACCCTGTACAACTGCATTAGAACCTACCTGCTCCTATACTCAAATCCTTTTGCTATGAATGCTAACATACCATTTGCTTTCTTCACTGCCTGCTGCACCTGCATGCCTACTTTCAATGACTGGTGTGAATTGTGAAGCCGGAGAAAGGAAGTGAGGTGAAAGTGGACGGGAAGAGGAGGAAGGGGAGAGATGGGTGTAGATCCGCGGCACTGGGGAGGGACAAAAGTGTGGGGGGGGGGGGGGAAGGGGAATTGGGGGACTGTTAGCCAAGGCTTGTTCTTCTGTTAGATCCTCAATAGTATAATAATACAATAATAACAATAGTATAATAATAATACTATTGTAGTACTGTGCCCAAATGAGGCAGCACGGTGGTGCAGCGGTCGAGTTGCAGCCTTGGAGCGCCATAGGCCCGGGTTTGACCCTGACTACGGTCTGCGCGGAGTTTGAACGTTCATGTAAGCCGCTAAATTCCAGGAACATACAGGATATATGTACAAGAGAGTAGCAGAGAGCAGTATATTCCGGAATTTGAAACGGTTTAGACGGATGGGGGAAGCAACGCAGAATTGTACCGAATTGAGCCGAGCAGTGATGACCTTCCTCAAATCAAGAAGTGAACATGTTGCTGACCACACATTCCTTAGAGATCGAGGTGACCCAGAAAGACTGCAAATAGGTTAAAATTACAAATAATGTTCTTCAATCAATCAATATCCCTTTTCAAGGATGGGGAGGAAGAGTAGCAAACGTAAATGTTTAGTCTAGTTTTAGTTTTGGAGGCACAGCGCGAAAACAGGCCCTTCGGCCCACCAAGTCTGCACTGACCAGCAATCCCCGCACATTAACACTATCCTACACACACTAGGGACAATTTACGCAGACACCAAGCCAATTAACCTACAAACCTGTACGTCTTTGGAGTGTGGGAGGAAACCGAAGATCCCGAAGAAAACCCACGTGGTCACGGGGTGAACATACAAACTCCGTACAGACAGCACCCGGAGTCAGGATCGAACACGGGTCTCTGGCGCTGCAAGTGGTGCAAGGCAGTAACTCCACCGCTGCGCCACCGTGGCCGCCCTTATTGTGTTTCACCTAGAGTGCAATTAAATATGAACAAACCATTTGCTCCGTGTTTATTCACAAACTTTGCACGCTTGAATTTGAAGTCAGAGACAGCTACCAATGCAATACACAAACTAACCTGTTGTATAGGGTCATGTCCAAATCCACCTTGAAAAGAGATAGACACAAAAAGCTGGAGTAACTCAGCGGGTCAGGAGGCATCTCTTGAGAAAAGGAATAGGTGATGTTTCGGGTCGGGGCCCTTCTTCAGACCTGAAACGTCACATACTGTATTCCTTTTCACCAGATATGCCGCCTGACCCGCTGACTTACTCCAGCTTTTTGCGTCTATCTTCAGTGGAATCCAGAATCTTCGGTTCCCACCTTCACCTTGAAAATACTTTTTAGTGTTGTTCTGACGTTGTAGCAATTGTTCCAAACAATTTTATTTGTTTTTACTATAAATTAAAAAATATATATAAAACATGATTTTATAGTTTGAAATCTGGACAACATCTGGGTGTCAGGAGATATGGGGAGAAGGCAGGAGATGGAGATTCAGATTCAGATTCAGATTCAGATTCAGAATGGAGTTAAGAGGGAAAGATAGATCAGCCTCAATTGAATGGCGGAGTAGATTTGTTGGGCTGAATGGCCTAATTCTTCTCCTATCACTTATGAACTCATGAACATCTATCTTCCAAATGTAAAATCATGTAAAATCCTTTTGGGATTGTTACTACATGAAGTGTATTAGGCTGTATGGTACCTGATCATGAATGCAGAAATGACATTTAATGACCAGCTCATGTAGATTCAGTAGGACAATTGTCGTACGGTCAGCTCCTTTTAATTGAACTTTTTTTTTAACCCAGAATATTGGTTTCTGATTGATGGGGGTTTGTGATTTATTTATTGTCACCTGTACCAGGTACCGTCATTCACCTCTGCGTCTGCGATTATGAGACCTTTTGGCTTATTGCTTGCTGTGGTTGGCTATCACGTTTGGTTCTTCTTCTTGCATGCGGCGTGCACTACCTAAAGTTGTAGAACAACTTATTCTATTTGATCTTATTTGATTGTGCACACCAGGTTGATTGCATTCATCGAAACAGAGCAGGCCAGGGGAAGGTTGCAATCTCCCACACCTCTCGTTTGGTTGAGAGTCACATCCAGGATCTGATCATTTTGGATTGACACAACAAGCTGGAGTAAAGGGCCTGTCCCACTTTCACGACCCAATTCACGACCTCCCCTTGACTCGTACTCGCAGCATGGTTGGTACGAGGTAATAGGAGGTCGTAGGTAGGTCGTGATACAAGTCGTAGGTACTCGTGGCATCAAGTAGGTTGGGGCATTTTTCTAGCCTGATGAAAAATGTCCATGAGTAAAAAAGGTCGTGAATTAGGTCGTGAAAGTGGGACAAGGCCCTTAACTCAGCAGGTCAGGCAGCATCTCTGGAGAAAAGGAATGAACAGGTGACGTTTCAGGTCCAGACCCTTCTTCAGACGGATAGTCGGGGGTAAACGAGACGGTGATATAGACATAGAGCAAATGAATAAAAGATATGCAAAAAAAGTAACAATGATCAAGGAAACAGGCCACTGTTAGCAAGAGGAATCACAGCGGGGGAGCAGCGAGAGAGGATGTTGCAGGACTCTGGTCAGAGAGAGGAGGAGAACTTCTTCACAGCGGGCATACCTTGAGGAGATCTCACAATGGAGCAGACGGGATGTGTAGGAAGGAACCGCAGATGCTGGTTTACACCGAGGATAGAGACAAAAAGCTGGAGTAACTGAGCGGGCGATTTCGATTGTTTCAGGAGGTAACTCAGCCTTTCACTTAAATAAACGTGGCACTTATTTCTGGCAGAATGGTGGTAAGGAAAAATAAATGAATGGGAAGAAGACACAAGGAACTGCAGATGCTGGAGTCTTGCGAAGATTTTTATCAGATGTTGTGGCTCGGAGATAGAAGGGCGGTCTTCCATAGAAACAAACATGAACCATACCTAGAAACATACATAGAAACATACATGAAACATACACAGAAACATACAAGAAACATGCGCAGAAACACACATGAAACATACATGAAAACATACATGAAACGTACATAGAAACATACATAGAAACAGAAACATAGAACATCGGTGCAAGAATAGGCCTTCCGAGCCAGCACCGCCATTTAATATGATCATGGCTGATCATCCAAAATCAGTACTCCATTCCTGCTTTCTCCCTATATCTCCTGATTCCATTAGCCCTAAGAGCTAAATCTAACTCTCTCTTGAAAACATCCAACATGAATTGGCCAACACTGCCTTCTGTGGCAAAGAATTCCACAGATTCACAACTCTCTGGACGAAAAAGTTTTTCCTCGCCTCAGTCCTAAATGGCCTACCTCTTATTCTTAAACTGTGACCCCTGGATCTGGACTCCCCCAACATTGGGAACATTTTCCCTGCATCTAGCCTGTCCAGTCCTTTTAAGAATTTTATAAATTCTCCCCGGCGATCTCTCAAATGAAAACGCCGCACTCAAGAGGAACCACCTGTGAGGGATGGCGTGCGGATAATTAAGTTTGCGACGCCTTGCCTGATGAAACGTGCCAGTATCTTGCAGTGATCTCTCAATAAGTGAAATGAGAACATGCGCAGGAAAGCAGGCCACAGTTGTGGTACACTGTGTAACGTACAGGATCATCCAGTCTTGTTAACATTGTTGCAATGTAAAAAGCACCAAACACCCCTCTCCCTCCCTCCTTCCTCTGCCTAATCACGCAATCAATTCAGGGAACGATATATATATTTTAATTAAATCATTCGAGCATCCCCTGATAATGTGAATGTGAACTTTTCCTCTTTCAGCATCAGTTCGGGCGATGTAATTTTACGGTGCAATAGATGTAGAGCCCTTATATTTTCCACTTCATTTAACCCCTGGTTTCCGCTGAGAGAGTACCTGGAAATGAAGAGATTTAGATCAAATTTGGGCTGTTTAATCTTCCAACAGAACATATCCAACTGTTGGTGTATGTAACATCGAATGTATTGACCAAAGATGATTGTGTAGGAAGGAACTGCAGATGCTGGTTTAAATCAAAGACAGACACACAATGCTGGAGTAACTCAATGGGACAGGCAGCATCGCTGGAGAGAAGGGAAGGGTGTCGATTCGGGTCGAGACCCTTCTTCAGACTATCTTCGACCAAAGGTGATTGTTAACTTGGAGACTCAGGAGACTTCAGATGCTGGAATCTAGAGGAAAAAATCAAATCGAGGATTGTGCAGGAAGGAACTGCAGATAAGACACAAATGCTGGCGGGGTAACTCAGCGGGACAGGCAGCATCTCTGCAAAGAAGGAATGGGTGACGTTTCAGGTCGGGACCATTCAGCAGACCCTTCTGACCCAACACAAGGAACTGCAAATGCGAATTTACACTGAAGCCAGTCACAAAGCGCTGGAGTAACTCAGCGGGCCAGGCAGCATCGCTAGAGAAAAGGAATAGGTGATGTTTTGTGTCTGAAGAAGGGTCTCAACCTGAAATGTCACCTGTTCCTTTTCTCCAGGGATGCTGCCTGACTCGTTGAGTTACTCCAGCATTTTGTATCTGTGTTACTCCAGCATTTTGTGTCTGAGTTACTCCAGCATTTTGTGTCTGAGTACTCCAGCATTTTGTGTTTGAGTTACTCCAGCATTTTGTGTTTGAGTTACTCCAGCATTTTGTGTCTAACTCTGACAGATTAAGTTATTTACTCTACACTGAACATTTTTCTGTTTTGTTACATCTTACCTCCCCCACAAATTGAAGATGCTGTTCAAATGCAACTTCTTTTAAACAAGCCATCAGTCATCTCCACTATCACTGCCACTGGGATGTTCACATATCTCTGCCAGTATCTTTTAGTGTATTTATGTACAACATCATTCCATGGTGAATTAACTACATTTCCCATCTCCCTTGCAACAGCAGCACAAAAAGAAATGAGGTGAGAATGGCTTTGAGCGGCACATTTAATTACATTTAAGGTGGTCACCATTACTAAGTGGTTCTGGTTAGGTTGAAGCTGGACATGTTGTGAGATTGCCATCTTTTTGAGGAGAGCTCACCCCACTTGCCCAAATGTGATTTGTTTAGTTTAGTTCAATGAGTTTAGTTTAGAGATACAGCGCAGACACAGCCCCTTCGTCCCACTGAGTCCGCGCCGACCAGCGATCCCCGCACACAAGGGAAAATTTACAATTTTACCGATGCCAATTAACCGACAAACATGTACGTCTTTGGAGTGCGGGAGGAAACCGGAGCGCCCGGAGGAAACCCATGCCGATCACAGGGAGAACGTTCAAACTCCGAACAGATAGCACCTGCAGTCAGGATCGAACCTGGGTCTCTGACGCTGTAAGGCATCAGCTGTACATGTTCCTCCTCTCTTCCAGCCTTCCCTCCCCCACCGTAAAGTGAAGAAGGGTCCCGTTGCCAATGAACTGTTGCCAATCCAGATGCTGCCTGACCGGCTAGGAGTAACTTTGTGTCCTTTATTCAGCATCTTCAGTTCCTCGTTTGAACACTAAGATCATGTTCTCCTGTGGTAGGGTGGGTGTCTCCAGGACTTAAACCTCTGTCCCACAGTACAAGTTCATTCCAAGAGCTCTCCCAAGTTTGCCCTGATTCGAACTCGGAGATTTACGGTATTGGCCGCTCGTCGGTACTCGGGGCTCTCTTGGACATTTTTCAACGTTGAAAAATCTTTGCGAGTCTTCCCGAGCTTACCTGCCGTTAGCGAGTCTTCCCGAGTACCTGCCGTTAGCGTTACGAGCTGCTAAGAGACGTCCCCGAGCTCCGACGTACCCGCTACGTTCATTCTCCGTGCTTACCCCGAGTTTGATTTTTTTTTAAACTTGGGAGGGCTCTTGGAATGAACTCGCACCGTGGGACAGGGCCATTAAGTCCCCTGGAAAAGCTTGGCACAGGAAACAATGTCAACGGTTCAATGGTTCTTTCCATTTGCAAGCCCTTGCTGTTAAACTGGCATGTGACTAAACTAAACTAAACTAAACTAAACTAAACTAAACTAAACTAAACTAAATTAAACTTAATTAAATTAAATTAAACTAAATGAAATGATATTAAACTAAACTGAATAAAATAAAATAAAAATAAACTAAACTAAACTAAATTAAGGAGAAAGAGAGTTATTCCAAGATATTTATTCCTCGATCACACCATCTAAACAAAAAGCAGATTACATGGTCATTGGCCTTAACTGGTCAACATTTCATCATTATCACATTGCTATTGTGGGAGTTTGTGCGTTCACATTTGAGCCACTGCATTTCCTATGTTACCACAGCATTTCATTGCCTTTAACATAATTTGGACATTCTGAGGTTGTGCGCGGTGCCATATAGATTCATCTTCAGATTCAGATTCAGATTCAGAAAACTTTATTGTCTGTCGTAACAGAAAATCTTCTTTGACGTGGCTCAACATACAGACAGGACAATGTACTGATAAGCAGTCATACAACACAGATTTCTGAGAGCACACACAGTGTGTATCGATCTTAAAAGCAAATATAAAGATTAAAAACTGTAAAAATAGACAAGATAAAAGTTGTGGATACGTGTAAAGTGACAATCTTTGTTTCCTTTACTTCACCCCAGTATTTTCCTGTGGATTATGGATTTCCAACAAGTAGCAACAAGTACACACATAACTAAATCTTGTACAATGAGTGAGTGGAGGAGATGAACTCAGTGATAGTGTTGAGCCAGCCAGCTGTGACAAAGAACAGACAGTGCCGGAAATGCCCAGCAGGTCAGGCAGCATCTGTGGAGTGTTCCCTGCACTTGCTGTTTATGTTTCAGATTTACAGCACTTACAGTATTTTTTTTACTTCACGTTTGTAGCTGCCATTTAGCTGATTAAACTTCTTCCTCTGAACAAGGCAGCTTCTGTGGTGCTTTATTTATCACATGTGCAACTGCACAGTGAAATTCTTTATTGCCAATTTACATATGCAGACGCATCCATGTTTTGGCACCGTTTCCAGAGTCCGGTTTGCCCGCTCGCTCGGCCTACAGGAGCGGTTCACGACCCAAGGCCTGCTGGGCCTTCCTCCGTCACCTTCGACCGGATCGGCCGGCGGAACGACGTCCCTCTCCTCTCCTCTCCCGGACGTCTTTGTGCCCCGGGGCACCTCCTGCAGCCGACCTTGAAGGCACTGGAGACATTACCCCAGTTCACACTCCTACCGGCCTACTCTTCACGTCCGACGTCCCCAGCAGTTCTCCGCCAAGCCTTTGTGTCCTCAGGCCAGTTCCTGGAGTTCCGCCTTCAAATTACAAAATTGGAGAATGAAGCCCTGGGATCTTGTTCGAGGTCTCAGACTCTGGTAGAAGAAGCTGTGGAGAAGCGGAGGAGCCTTCTGCTCTCCAAGGTGGCTGTGTGGGTCCAAACCTCAATATTAAAAGCAGGCTGCCACCTATGGGGGTCTTGTTGACTGCACCTCACTTCACAGTTCTTACAGAAGTGTATGATCTTATAGAAGTGTACAAAATCATGAGGGGCAATAGATTGGGTGAATGCACAGTGGCTTTTACCCAGAGTAGGGGAATGAAGAACCAGAGAATATAGATTTAATATAGACAGAGGTGAAAGATTTAATTTAGGATGCTGAGGGGAACCTTTTCACACAAAGAGTGGTGGAAGTATGGAACGAGCTGCCAGAGGAGGTAGGTGAGACAGGTACCATAACAACATTTGAAAGATATTTGGACAGGTACATGGAAAGGTTTAGAGGGAATTTGGCCAAACGTGGGACTAGCGTGGATGGGGCATCTTGGTCAGCATGGAGAGGTTGGGCCGAAGAGGCTGTGCTGTAAGACTCTATGATTCTATATTTAAAAAAGCAGGCATGTGGGACTAGCGTAGATGGGGCACTTTAGGTGGCATGGACAGGTTTGGCTGAAGGGTCTGTTTCCATATTTAAGACTCTATGTTTCCGTATTTAAACCGCGGGCATGCGGGACTAATGTAGTTGGGGCATCTTGAAGTCATGGGCAAGGTGACAATGATGAATCGGCGTACAGGATGGAGGTGGAGCTGCTCACAGGTTGGTGCAAATCCCACAACCTCATTCTTAACATGGGAAAAACTAAGGAGATGGTGGTTGACTTCAGGAGGGCGGGGAAACAACACCATACACCTCTGCACATCGACGGAGCTGATGTGGAAAGGGTCAGCAGCATGAAGTTCTTAGGACTACATCTGTCTGATGACCTGACGTCCACGGCCAACACCACAGCTCTGGTCAAGAGAGCCCAGCAGCGACTTCACCCTCTCTGAAGACTACGTAAAGCAGGCCTCCCCACCACACACTTACGGACTTTTTATAGGGGGACTGTCGAGAGCACACTGACATACGGCATCACACTTCCTGGTTCGGGAGCTGCAAGGCGTACGAACGGCACCAACTGGACAGGATTCAAAGACCGCAAGCAGGATTATTGGTGCTCTCCACTTCCCTTCCTGCTGGACATATACAGGAGGAGATGTATCAACAGAGCCATCTCCATCATCAAAGACCCTTACCACCCATCGCATGACATTTTCTCCATCCTCCCATCGGGGAAGAGGTACAGGAGCATTAGCTGCAAAACCAGCAGGATGCTCCTCAGCTTCTTCCCACAGGCTATAAGACTGTTAAATGGACTTTGCCCCCTGCCAAGTATCGCGCACAAACCCCCACACTGCAGCAGAGCCACTGTTGTGCCGCTGCCGGTCGGAACGGCTGTTGAATGTTTAGTAGAGTGTTAAATTTGTTCATGACATGTATTTTTTATTTTTATTTCTATTTATTTTTTCATGTACACTGAATGGACACTGGTTGAGCAACGTTTTTTTGTTTCCTCTGGGTATGCGAATACTCAGGAAATGACAATAAAGATATACAATACAAGGTGGGCTGAAGGGGGCTGCTTCTGTGCTGTACGACACTATATTTGAATATGTGGTCAGGTGGGACTAGCGTGGATGGGGCATCTTAGTTGGCATGGGCATTTGGGCCGAAGGGGCTATTTCTGTGCTGCATAACTAAGATTGACTACATGACACTATATTTAAAAAGCGGGCAGATGGGACTAGCATAGATGAGGCATCTTGGTTGCAGGGGTAAATTGGGCAGAAGGGGCTGTTTTAGAGCTGTATGATACTATGATCCCATATTTAGAGTCAGTATGCATACAGGCCCCTCTGCCCAACTTGCCCACACCGCTCAACATGTCCCCATCTACACTAGTCCCACCAGCCTGCGTTTGGTCCATATCCCTCAAAACCTGTCCTATCCATGAACCTGTCATAATAAGAGAACAGGTGGGACTAGGCATATTGGATGGGGCTCTTTGGTCGGTATGCCGTATTTTTCATGGCTGGAAGCCAGCAGTGGGCTCAAAAATCAATACAGTGGAGAGATGCATTCTAAATATAGTGTCATGTAGCGAATCGTAGAGTTTTACAGCAGAGAAACAGCACTTTCGACCCAAATGCCCATGCCCATGCCCATGCCAAACTAGATGCAGAGCACTGCCCTGCCGACTACAAATTCAGAAGCTGCCCCATCCACGCTAGTCCCCCGCCTGCCCACATTTTCAAATGTAGTGGAGAGATGCAAAACATTGTAATATTTAACAAAGAGGCGAGAGTTGCATTAGGTGCTTGGGACCCGAAGAGGGCGCAGCGGGCAAGCCTGCCCCGACGGCGGACCCTCCCCTCCCTTCCCCTCCCTTCCCCTCCCCTCTCCTTGCATTGCATTGCATTGCATCGCTTGCACACTCCCTGACTCTGCCAGCTCCGGAGCTCGGAGTGAGTTGCAAGGCTGTGGGCGCCCCTGCCTCTCCCTGTCCCCTCGTTCATGGATCAAGCCGGTGCCACAGCAGCAGCAGCAGCAAGAAGCCGCCAGCTTGCACCCTCTCTCCTCTCCTCACCGCGGCTCATGGAGTGATAGCCCACCCTCTCCCTCCTCTCTCTCTCTCTCTCTCTCTCCCCCCCCTCTCTTGTCCCCATTTACCTCTCCCCTTCCCTCCCCTCCAACCCTTTCCCTCTCTCTCTCTGTCCCTCTCCCTCCCTACCCTATTTTCTCTCTACCCCTCCTCTCTCTAACTTTCCCCCTTTCCCTCCTCCCTTGCCCCCAATTACCTCCCTATTCTCCCTCTCCCTCCTCTCTCTCTCTCCCCTTCTCTCTCTTCTCTTTCTCTATCTCTCTCTATCTCTCTCTCTCTCTATCTCTCTCTCTCATCTCTCTCCCCTCTCTCTCGCGTCTATCCTTTTTCTCTCTATCTCTCTCTTTCTCTCTCTATCTCTCTCCCCTCTCTCTCTCTCCCCCTCCCTCTATGTCTTTCTCTCTCTCTCTGTTTCTCTTCCTCTCCCTCTCTCTCTATCTCTCCTCTCTCTCTCTCTCTCCTCTCTCTATCTCTCCCTCTCTCTCTCTCTATCCCTCTCTCTCTCTCTCTCCCCCCCTCTCTCTCTCTCTCTATCTCTCTCTCTCTCTCTCTCCGCCTCTCTCTCTCCCTCTCCCTCTCTCTCTCTCTATATCTCTCTCCCCTCTCTCTGTCTCTCTCTCTCTCCCCAATCTCCCCCAATTCCTTTCTCTCCCCCTCACACCCCTCCTCTCACCCACCACTGTCCACCCCCACCTCCCTCTGTGTGTGTGCTCTGTCGGCTGTACAAGTGTAGCCGTGTCCGTGGAGCGGGGAACAGCAGCGCTACGATGGATCTCCAGCGCTGCCCGAAGCCCAGCAAAGTGCGGGGCAAGAGACGGGACGTGGTGTGGTGGCAGATCTGCTGGCTGGCCGGAGTAATGTTGGTGGTCCTAGCTGTCTGCAGCTTGGTGAAGAAGGCAGGTAAGGGGGTTGATTCACCGGGACGAGGGCACATTGACCCTCTTTTCTTGCTTGTAAGAGACTGCTCCGACCCTTGTTGTTTGATGAATTCACCTTGGGTGCAACTTTAGTGAAGCCAGCTTGTCAAAACCAAACCCACCCCCCAAAAGACACCAACAATGCGCTTTGCTCTTGCTGGGCAGAGCAACAATTGTGTTAGTGGACTTGTGTTTGGGGATGGAGTGGAAAAATGTTGGCACAAAGTTACCCCCCCTGTCAATAAAAATAAATATTCAGTTCAGGAGGTGAAAATATTACAGGTGTCCAGTTCTATATTAAAAATATTCGGGGCCAGAGAGTTGGAAATGTTATGTTTGTCTGTCACTGCAATAAAAAATAAACACTGGTCGACAGGCAGGTTGATCAGGTGAAAGCCCTAAGTAAAAATAAATAAAATAAAATACTGGAGATACTCAGCAAGTCTGAAGTGTTAACCCTGTCCTGTCACCATGTACACTGCCTGCTCCACCATGTTCAGATTACTTTCTTTCAGACTTCTAGCATCTGTTGATGTTGGATGCAGAGTGATTGTAGAGGTATGGAGCAAGTTTGCTCTGGTATCTCTCGGCATGCTCCTGGGTGGGTCTTGTATCCTCTGAGGGGCATCAGCTTGATTTCCTCCCCTTCACCCCCTCTCCATCCCCCTCGCTCTCCCTCCCTCCCTCCCCTCACCCCACTCCCTCCCCTCCCCTCCCCTCATTTCCTCCCTCCCCTCCCCTCGCCCGAAAATGTTACTGCCAGTTCTATGAGGGGATTGAATGGCTCATCATCAGCATCATTGGGCAAAGGCATCGGTCGCTTGTGGTCTATTGTGAGGCAGAACTGGGGATGTGTCAGCATTAAATGGACCAAACAGGTCCTCTTGTGTAAGAAAGAACTGCAGATGCTGGATAAATTCGTAGGTAGACACAAAATGCTGGAGTAACTCAGCGGGTGAGGCGGCATCTATGGAGAGAAGGAATGGGTGCTGTTTCGGGTCGAGACCCTTCTACAGGTCCTCGTGCCTGGTCTTGTATTCTTCTCTTGAAAGGGTCCCGACCCCAAACGCCACCTAAATTATGCTAAGTATGTGCATTTGTAGGCTGTAGATTTGATAAATCAGCGCTGAATTCTTCTGCTCCCCCCCCAAGCCCCTCCCCCTGAACAATCAGTCTGGATGATGGTCACGGTCTGAAACGTTACCGATCCATTTCCATTTGGAAGTTTAAGTGATTTTATTAATTGAATCTGCCAAGCGTACATAATGTGTAGGAAAGAACAGCAGATGTTGGTTTAAATCGAAGATAGACACAAAATGCTGGAGTAACAAAGCGGGTCAGGCAGCCTCTCTGGAGTTGAGGCTGGGACCATCCCTACGCTTAAGGGACAGTTAGACAGGTACATGGATAGGAAAGGTTTGGTGAGATTTGAACCGAACGCAGGCAGGTGGGATTAATGTAGCTGGGACATGGTGTGAGCAAGTTGGCCCAAAGGGCCTGTTTCCACACTGTATCATTCTATGAGTCCATGACTCTTCTGCAGAAGTGCGATATCCTTCAAAAGTAGGATATCCTCAGCTCGAGGTTCTCACTGCCTTGTCTACTAGCGAGGATGCTATTTATTCCATACAATTTATATTAAACCCTCTATTATGTGTTGCCACAGGAACCTAGCTAGTCAAGTAATCATTCCGCCATTCTGCCATTCCGCTCCTCTCAGTTCAAATGAATTCCGTGTCTCAAAACTGATTTTGTTTTTCTCGAACCCGAGTAAATCGAATTCCACCTCCTTCAGTGTGGGGCATGGGCTAAGTATTGAAACTATCTCTGCACAGTTCATAAGTGATAGGAACGGAATTAGGCCATTCCGTCCATCAAGTCTACTTCGCCATTCAATCATGGCTGATCTATCTCTCGCTCTCAACCCCATTCCCTGCCTTCTCCCTATAACCTCTGACACCCGTACTAATCGATAATCCATCCATCCCTGCCTTAAAAATATCCATTGACTTGGCCTCCACCGCCATCTGAGGCAATGAGTTCCACAGATTCACCACCATCTGACTAAAGAAATTCCTCCTCAACTCCTTCCTAAAGGAACGTCCTTTAATTCTGAGGCCATGACCTCCAGTCCTAGACTCTCCCACATCTCCTCCACATCCACTCTATCCAGGCCTTTCATTATTCGGTGAGTTTCAATGATGTCCCCACTCAACCTTCTAAACTCCAGCGAGTACAGGCCCAGCGCCATCAAACACAATGGGGGGTGGAGGAGGGGAGGGAGGAGGATGGGTGGGGGCAGAATTGGCCGCATACCTGGTCTATTTCCAGCAACATACTTGCCCTGTGGAATGGTTGCCCTGATAGTCTTCAGTGTGTAAAGTGGGGAGATGATGGGCGGTCACGGTGGCGCAGCGGTAGAGTTGCGGCCTTACAGCGAACGCAGCACCGGAGACCCGGGTTCGATCCCGACTACGGGTGCTTATCTGCACGGAGTTTGTACCTTCTCCCCGTGACCTGCGTGGGTTTGCTCAGAGATCTTCGGTTTCCTCCCACACTCCAAAGACATTCAGGTTTGTAGGTTAATTGGCTTGGTAAATGTAAAAATGGTCCCTAGTGGGTGTAGGATGGTGTTAATATGCGGGGATCGCTGGTCGGCGCGGACCCGGTGGGCCGAAGGGCTTGTTTCCACGTTGTATCTCTAAACTAAACTAAAGTGAAACTAAATGCTGACAACAGTCTTTCATGGTTCTGAAAGGCAGCAGGTATTTCAAGTATATTTTCTTGACGTTTTGGGGCCCAGGTCAACTAAGGGCTCCAACCTGCCTCGGTCATCTGTTGTCGGCCCCGATTTTGTTCCGGCATTCTTCCACCTCCACAGGCCCTTCGGCCCATCCAGTCGATGCCGACCTTTGATCACCTATTCACACATGTGCTCTACATTATTTCCACTTTCTCATCCACACTAAGGGGAATTTTGCGGAGGCTATTTAACCTACAAACCCGCGTGGCTTTGGGCTGAGGTTGGAAAACCACATGGTGACAGGGTTGAACGTGCAAAAACTCACTCAGGCAGCACCCGTGGTCAGGATAGATGTTTCCTCTGGCTGAGGAGTTAAGAACTGGCGTCACAGTCTCAGTATAAATGAGGGCCGCAAATGAGGACCGAGATGAAGAGAGATGTCTTTGGTCAGCATGTGATAAATCTTTGGGTTTCTTTACCTCAGGCAGCGGAGTCTCAGCTATTGATTGTTGATAATACTGCGATGAGTGGGTTTGAGGTTTGTGGGGAAGGGGCAGGAAGATGATGTTGAGGTCAAAGTTGGAGTTTAATTTAGAGATACAGCGCGGAAACAGGTCCTTGGGCCCACTGAGACTGCGCTAACACTATCCTGTACCCGAGGGACAATTTACAATTTTACATAAGCCATTCAACCTACAAACCTGCACTTCTTTGAAGTGCAGGTTTGTAGTTTGATTGGCTTATGTAAAATTGTAAATTGCCCCTCGGGTACAGGATAGTGTTAGCGCAGGCTCAGTGGGCCTAAGGGCCTGTTTCCGCATTCCAAAGGTGGGGGAAAAGGGAGCACCTGGAGAAAACCCACGCAAGTCACGGGGAGAACATACAAACTTCATACTGACTGCACCTGTAGTCAGGATCGAACCTGGGACTCTGGTGTTGTAAGGCAGCAACTCTACCGCTGTGCCGCCATGCCAGCCCTGCTGTTTTTGGTCTGTCTTCGGAGGTACATATCAGCCATCATGAGACTCGAGCAGCAGCAGAGCCCTAACCAGAACCCTGCCAGTGGTCCAGGCTTGAGCCCGACTCACCATGCTGTTTCTGCGGAGTTTGCAGGCTCTCTAGGATTCCCTAGCTTTCTCCAGTTTCTTGCCACGTCCCAAAGGTGCACTGTCGGTCGTTTAATTGACAACTGTAAGTTACTGACACAAAGTGCTGCAGAATCTCAGCAGGTCAGCCAGTGTCTCTTGAGAACACGGATAGGCGACGTTTCGGGTCTGGACCACAAAGTTTCCCTTGACTCCCCTGCTCTGAGGCGGCACAGTGGCTCAGCCGGTCGAGCCGTTGCCCCTCAGTGCAAGAGACCCCAGGTTCGATCCTGACCTAGGGAGCTGACTGTGTGGCGTTTGCACGTTCTCCCTGTGATCACGTGGCTTTGCTCCAGGTGCTCCGGTTTCCTTTCCAGTCCCAAAGACTTGCTGGTTTGTAGGTTAATTGGCTCTCTGTACGTTGCCCCCCCCCCCCCTTCCCCCGAGTGTGTTTGGGAAATGGATGAGAAATTGGGATAACATCGAATCTGTGTGAACGGGTGATCAATGGTTGGCGTGGGCTCAGTGTCCTGTTTCAATGTTGTATTTATCTAAAAAATCTCTAAATCTCTCCCAGCCCCCCCATGTTGCTGTCCAGGCTCCTGGATATGAGGATGTCATTTTCACCCAATTGATGTAATGACAGGTTTCTGCAAGTTATAGGTCCTTGCAATGTTAGAGCTTGAAATACTGCAGTGTTTTTGTAGGCTTCGCTCGGACTATTTCAACACCAGCCACTTCTTCCCATCAACCAAAGTTAAGGACTCATACAAAGTATAAGGGCTGAACAAGCTAGATGCAGGAAACATGTTCCCATTATTGGGGAACATCAGTCTGAAGAAGGGTTTCGGGCCGAAACGTCGCCTATTTCCTTCGCTCCTTAGATGCTACTGCACCCGTTGAGTTTCTCCAGCACTTTTGTCTACCTTCGATTTTCCAGCATCTGCAGTTCCTTCTTAAACGCTCCCATTATTGGGGGAGTTCAGAACCGGGGATCACAGTCTAAGAATAATAGGGAGGCCATTTAAAACTGAGATGATAAAAAACTTTTTCACCCAGAGAGTTGTGAATTTGTGGAATTCTCTGCCACAGAAGGCAGTGGAGACCAATTCACTGGATGAATTTAAAAGAGAGTTAGATAGAGCTCTTGGGGTTAGCGGAATCAAGGGATATGGGGAGGAGGTAGGCAAGGATGACTGATCGTGGATGATCAGCCATGATCACAGTGAATGGCGGTGCTGGCTCGAAGGGCCAAATGGCCTCCGCCTGCTATTTTCTATGTTTCTATGTCTGTTTCTATTCAATTATACTTTATTGTCACATTCACTTGGGTACGGTGAAATTCTTTGCTTTGCATACAATCCTGTAAAATCAAACTCTAGATGAACACAAGCAGAGGTCAGTATAAAAGTGCGATGATTTCAAGAGAAGTTTCAAGGGATACGGGGAAAAAGCCGGAACGGGTGCTCCGGTTTCCTCCCACATTCCAAATAGGTACAGGTTTGTAGGAAAATTGTAAGTTTTCTCTAGTGTGTAGGACGATGCTAGTGAGCGGGGATCGCTGGGCGGTGCGGACTCGGTGGGAGGAAGGGCCGGTTTTTGCACTGTATGTTTAAACTAAGCTAAACAAACCTCCGCACGTTTGTTTTCATGACTGTGAATTGTTCTACTAAGCACACTCTGAGGGAGCATAGCTCAGCTATAAGCTGTCAGACGTAATGTACAGGATGGAACTGCACAGATGCTGGCTTACACCAAAGATAGATGCAATATGCTGGAGTAACTCAGTGGGACAGACAGAATCTCTGGAGAGAAGGAACCAAAACGTCACCCATTTCTTCTCTCCAGAGTCTCGCTGCTGAGTTTCTCCAGCATTTTGTCTGGATCTTGGTTGTCAGACGCAGTTTCACTCTCTGATTTTACTGATTCTATGCCACCTTCTCACCTTTCCCTCGGCTAACATTGAACATTCTTCATCTCCTTCACATTGTCTTATTTGATCTGTGGTTTTCACACCGTACCCTTCCATATCTCTGGACTCCCTGACTCCCAGTCTGAAGAAGGGTTTACCCTTCCATGTCTCTGGACTTCCTGACTCTCCGTCTGAAGAAGGGTCTCGACCCGAAACATCCCCCTTTCCTTCTCTCCAGGGATGTCGCCTGTCCCGCTGAGCTACTCCAGCATCTTGTGTCGATCTTAGCTGTCAGACGTACATCCTAAACCGTGAATGGATAAGCAATGTAAAGCAATCACGCGCTGGCCTTGGGATCAGGGTAACGTTACACACAATCCCCTCTCTGAAGCCAACACGCTATGTTAAACTGGTGTGATATTGGGTCAGGTTTCAGGTTGCTGAAATATAACTTTTCCGCGACAGTTTGAATGTGCACGATCTTCTCTATTAGAAAGAGACAAGCAGAGAATCCTTTAGAAATCTGATCCAGGAAGAAGTCTTTTGGCTTTGGCTCAGTGGCTGATTCTCTCACCGTTGAATCCCGTGCAGGATGCTTGACACCAAAACTCACCCCTCGTTAGCAGGGTAGTGTTGGAGGGTAGGCCGGGGGGGGGGGGGTACACTAGCATTATCCTGCAAGCTGGGGGTACAATTTACAATGCTAATCCAAGCCAGTTAACCTACAAACCTGCATGTCTTTGGAGTGTGGGAGGAAACCGGAGCACCCGGAGAAAACCCACGCAGTCACGGGGAGAACGTACAAACTCCGTAGAGTCAGTGCCCGTAGTCAGGATCAAACCCGGGTCTCTGTCGCTTCAAGGCAGCAACTCTACCACCGGGCCACCGTGTTGCTTCAAGAGAACATGCAAACTCCACGCTGGGAGCACTGGATGCTCCCCCATATCCTTGACACTGTTGGCATCATTAGATGTTAATCATTATCCACGGGGGTACACAAAAAAGCTGGAGAAACTGAGCGGGTGCAGCAGCATCTATGGAGCAAAGGAAATAGGCAACGTTTCGGGCCGAAACCCTTCCTATCCACGGGTCTATTCTGTTGAGAGGCGAGATTGAAGGGGGGCTTATCAAGGCAGTCAGCAATGACTGGAAGGGCTGTCTCAAGCCAACCATAACCTATCTGGACGCAAGATCCCAATGCCTGATCCCGCAGCCAATACATCCATTCCAGTCTTTCTGCATCCCTGACTGGCAAGAAAGAGAAAGGACATACGGCACATGCCAACCAATAAACCAAGACCACCAAGAACCCTTGGGAGCAGATGGTATCTCCGCCAAATGTTGAGGGAGAGGAATTCCAGACACAACCTTCACAGCCTGACTCCCACATCTGGGAAGAGGAAGGTGTGTGCAGTATTTATGACCATCTTCAAGGAAGAGGGTGAGTCTGTCTGTGGCAACTCGACATGGGTTCCTTGCTGACTACCACAGGGAAGTCCACTGTTGTGCAACGGGCCAAATGGCTTCTCTCAAAATCACTGGGTGGATTCTGTCCATTGAACGGCAACATGAGCACAATTCACGCCACACGGGTGTCATGGGGTAACGAGGAGAAGGCAGGACAATGGGGTTAGGAGGGAGAGATAGATCAGCCATGATTGAATGGCGGAGTAGACTTGATGGGCCGAATGGCCTAATTCTGCTCCCATCACTTATGTTCATGAACTCCATGGGAACTCCGCTGCACAGGGCATTTTGTTTTTTGTTTTTTGTTGTTGACACACAGAAAGCCGTGTGTCTGTCAGTCAGTGTAACCTTCTCCAGCTTGGCTGCCCTCAGATGTTTGTGTCATGTTATGTCCGGTACTTGGCGGTGTGCAAGCTGTGAATTTAAACAGTGGTTGAACTCTCAGCCGCAGATCCCAGTCTCAGTGCGGACTGGTGCCCAACAGGGCTGCTTCCTTGCCCCCAACGCTCTCTTCCATCCTGGCAGCAAGACACGACCAAGCAACCTTCCCTGGGAGTAAACGCCATTTAATTGTCACACGTTCTGTCACACGGAACAGTGAAATCCGTACTTGCCGCACCATTGCAGGCTTGTAATAACAAAGCAAATAACATGCAATAACAAAGGCTTTTTAAAAATGACACACAGAGTGCTTGGAGTAACTCAACAGGTCTTGCAGTATCTCTGGGGAACATGGTTGTGTGACGTTTCGGGTCAGGATCCTTCTGCATTGTAAGGCCGGAGGGGGGGGGGGAGGGGGGGGGGAGTGAAGCTCGGAGAGGAGGGAAATAGATAAATATAGGCTGGGGCGAGGGGAGGGAGAATACGGGTTTTGACAAAGGCCGAAGAAGAAAAAGAAGGCATGAGACAAAAGGATTGAAGGGTTGGGAATTGTGAAGCCAGATGAAGGAATCTAGGTGGATGGGAGAAATAGGTGCGAGACCAGGTGGGGTACAGGGAAGGGAGGGGGTAGAAGAATGGGGGGGGAGGGGGTATTTTTAGAGGTTACCCAAAATTGGATCCAATTTTTAGGTAACTTCCAACTCCACTGTGCGAACATTGAATTCTCCAATTTTAGGTCATCTCAAACAATCACCCCCGCCTCCCCTCCCCTTTCTCAATGCAAAACCAGAATCTATAGATCAATCTAAGGCACGGCCCATAGAAGATCATAGTTGCTGAGGTTGTGGTTTGTACTGTGCAGTTATCAATGGGAGGGGAGCTAATCGACAGAGGGAATGGAAAACGGTTCAACCCTAGTCGTTACTGCTCTAGAACCAAGGTCATCTTGACCTCGTTCATCAGGCGGCAGTGTACAGATGACACTCGTGTGTGTATGTATGTTTGGAGGTGGAGCAACAGGTCGTTTCAGACTCGGTCTCTTGTGCGGACAGAGAACTGTGCCTTGCCCCTACACATCTGTGAAGTAACCTGGCCAGCTCCACAGCGCTGCACCCGGTCACTCCCCTCCCAGTATTCCAGGATGACTGGGGGAAGACTGGAAAACATGGAGCTCTTCCCACAACTCCGGAAGCCGACACTTGGCAAAGATGGGCAGTGATGGTGATATTTCACCAAACCCCCTTCGGCCAAGGTAGAACCTCAACACCTCAAACCCAGCACAAAGCCAAGAACTAAGGGGGACCCGGCGTGTGTGTGTGGGGGGGGGGGGGGCGTTGAGACCTTGGGTGGACCCAGCGGGGCAAACGGGACGGAGAAGGGATGAGTACATTTTGTAGCTTTGTCAGCGCCTTTGTGGCTTCTATTTTGTGCACTTTGCATGCAAAAGCAAATAATTTCACCGCAATTCAGTTCCGTTT
This sequence comes from Leucoraja erinaceus, assembly GCF_028641065.1. Classification (NCBI taxonomy): domain Eukaryota; kingdom Metazoa; phylum Chordata; class Chondrichthyes; order Rajiformes; family Rajidae; genus Leucoraja; species Leucoraja erinaceus. The sequence continues at coordinate 13,158,656 of NC_073384.1, read as the reverse complement.
AGATTACGGTCACATGTACAGTGAAAAGCTTTTGTTGCGTGCTAGCCTGTCAGCGGAAAGACAATACCTGTTACAATCGAGCAATCACAGTGTGTAGATACACTGTAATGTGTCTCGCTAAGCGTGTACCAAGCTAGGTACAAGTGACAATACAAATCATCAGCATCAGCCATTTAGAAACGGAGATGTGGACAAACCTTTTCACCCAGAGAGTTGTGAATCTGTGGATTTCTCTGCCTCAGGAGGCAGTGGAGGCCAATTCTCTGGATGCTTTCAAGAGAGAATTAGATAGAGCTGTTCAAGATAGCGGAGTCAAGGGATATGGGGAGAAGGCAGGAACGGGCCACTGATTGTGGATGATCACAGTGAATAACGTTGCTGGCTCGAAGGGCTGAATGGCCTACTCCTGCACCTATTGTCTATTGTGTATTGTGAAACCTAAGGACTATTGGCTTGTAGTGCTCATGGCTCTGCTTCATGTTTCTCCAATTTTCTATCTTATAGAAACTTAAGGGCTATTGGCTTGTAGTGCTCATGGCTCTGCTTCAGTTTCTGGATATATTAAGAGGGAGTTAGATGTGGCCCCTGTGGCTAAGGGGATCAGGGGGTATGGAGAGAAGGCTACGGGATACTGAGTTGGATGATCAGCCATGATCTTATTGAATGGCGGTGCAGGCTCGAAGGGCCGAATGGCCTACTCCTGCACCTAATTTCTATGTTTCTATGTTTCTATGTTTCTGATACATGGACCTCCTACAGCCGGTGGCTCAGAGCACTGGGGAGATGCCATCAAGTTATCTCCATGAAGTCCTCCAAACCTACTGGCTGGGTAAGCAAACAAAGGTTGGCTTCTTCTCCCAAAGCAACGTTGCCAGCATTGAGTGTCTCGCTGCGCAGTGCAGTGCTGTAGGAGTTCTCTCCGCATAGTCCGTTGCATGTCCGACACCAAACTGATTCGTCAGGGTGTCAGAGATTATGGGGAGAAGGCAGGAGAATGGGGTTGAGGGGAAAAGATGGATCAGTTATGATCGAATGGCGGAGTAGGCTCGGTGGGCCGAATGGCCTTAGACTGCTCCTATGACTTATGAACTGATGAAACTGATAATAAAGGCAAAGATAGACACAAAGTGCTGGAGTAACTCAGCGGGTCAGGCAGCATCTCTGGGTGGGTGACGTTTTAGGTTGGGACTCTTCTTCAGACGATCCTCCTTCAAGAAGGGTCCCGAACCGAAACGTCACCCTTCCTTTTTCTCCAGAGATGCTGCCGGACCCGCTGAGTTACTCCGGTACTTTGTGTCTACTATTTGGTGTAAACCAGCATCTGCAGTTCCAAATTTCAGCATTCTGATAATAAAGGCACTCTACTCCCGTCTCTTTCACAAGGGACCACCAAGAGGGTAGGAATGAATTCACGGATGTTCTCAAACCCCCCTGACAGAATTTGTTACCTCCCCCAGGTCTTCTGGGAAACCCTGGACCTCAACCTCTCAAAATGGAGACCAGGAGCATTTCGAACAACATTGTAAGCCAGAAGCACATGGAAGTTCAGAGTGACAGTGGAAGGAATGCACCCTTCCCCAGTCCACTCCCTCTCCTGAAGATAGACACAAAATGCTGGAGTAACTCAGCGGAACAGGCAGCATCGATGGGGAGAAGATGCTACCTGTTGCACTGAGGTACACCAGCATTTTGTGTCTATCTTCGGTGTAAACCAGCATCTGGTGTTCCTTCCTATACACACCCTCTCGTGCCTCACTCGTGGCAGAGTTTGTGGCTCCTGCATCGGCACTCTCCGGACTGGAGTGGATCCACCCAACCTTTAGTCAGAGGGTGGTGAATCTGTGCAACTCATTGCCACAGAAGGCTGTGGAGGCCAAGTCAATGGATGTTTTTAAGGCAGAGATAGATAGATTCTTGATTAGTACGGTTGTCAGAGGTTACGGGGAGAAGGCAGGAGAATGGGGGTAGGAGGGAGTGATTGATCAGCTCTGATTGATTGGCGGAGTGGACTTGATGGGCCGAATGGCCTAATTCTGCTCTTATGACCTTATGATCAACCTCAATCCTAAGGAAAGAGAATACGGAAGTCTTTAGTGTTTACACTTTAGAGACGCTCGAGATACAGTGGTCAAAGGCCCTTCGGGCCCACCGAGTCTGTGCCAACCAGCAATCGCTCGTATGCTAGCACTATCCTACACACTGGGGACAATTTTACATAAGACAATTAACCTACAAACCTGCACGTCTTCGGAATGTGGGAGCAAACCGCAGCACCCGGAGAAAATCCCGCGCTGTCACAGGGAGAACGTACAAACTCCACATAGACAGTAGCCATAGTCAGGATGGAATCTGGCGCTGTAAGGCAGCAATTCGACTGCTGCGCCACCGTGCTGCCATAAATCGCAGCATTATTTCACTATGTCTGAAGAAGGGTCTCGACCCAAAAAGGTCACCCATTCATTCCTTCTCTCCAGAGATGCTGCCTGTCCCGTTGAGTTACTCCGGCATTTTGTGTCGATTTAAACCAGCATCTGCAGTTCTTTCCGACACATTATTTCATTTTAGTTTGTGGAATCTTTTTGGCATGTGGACTCTTATATTTTCCACATTACCAGCGTTCAATTTATTGTGAATTATTGTTGGCCAAACCGAAGGCATGGACAATGTTATAGAAGTGCCAGTGTTTCCATTTAAAATATATTTACTCCTTGGAAGGAGTTGTCAGACCAGCGTATATTGAAATAGAAGAGACAGGATGTTTACGAGTTAATTCAGTGGTTTGATCTTTCTCTTTCACCTGCTGTTATCTGTCAAGTTACAGGGTCAGAATCTGCCCTCCGAGCGCTCGGATCAGTGAGACGTTTTTCTTGTTTTAATCACTTTTCAGGATCAGCAGTTATTAGGGGGAGTTGTTATGAGTGCAATGAAGCCGACAGAACAATGAGCTGTAAGTGAATGGTGAGAGCAATCACTGCCTGGCACATTGATAGGAAATGTTTAGCAGGGATATGGGCCAAACACGGGCAGGTGGGACTAGTAGACAATAGACAACAGGTGCAGGAGTAGGCCATTCGGCCCTTCAAGCCAGCACCGCCATTCAATGTGACCATGGCTGATCATCCCCAATCAGTACCCCGTTCCTGCCTTCTTCCCATATCCCCTAAATCCGCTATCTTTAAGAGCCCTATCTAGCTCTCTCTTGAAAGCATCCAGAGAACCTGCCTCCACCGCCCTCTGAGGCAGAGAATTCCACAGACTCGCCACTCTCTGTGAGAAAAAGTGTTTCCTCGTCTCCGTTCTAAATGGCCCCCTCCTTATTCTCAAACTGTGGCCCCTGGTTCTGGACTCCCCCAATATCGGGAACATGTTTCCTGCATCTAGTGTGTCCAAGCCCTTAACAATCTTATATGTTTCAATGAGATTCCCTCTCATTCTTCTAAACTCCGGAGTGTACAAGCCCAGCTGCTCCACTCTCTCAGCATATGACAGTGTCGCCATCCCGGGAATTAATCTTGTATGTATGGGGCTTCTTGGTCGGCATGGGCAAGTTGGGCCGAAGGGCCTGTTTCCGTATATTGCAGTTGTTAGTGAGATTGTGTAACTGAGAAAACTACAGAGGTGCAATGAGAAATGAAGCTCAAGAGAGCAATAAAGATAATAAGATTTTAAGAGTGAGCCGACAGTACAGTGGAACTGCAGATGCTGGAATCTTGCATCGAACACAAAGTCTGAAGAAGGGTCTCGACCCGAAACGTCACCCATTCCTTCTCTCCAGAGCTGCTGCCTGTCCCACGGAGTTGCTCCAGCATTTGGCGTCTATCTTCGGTGTAAACCAACATCTGTAGTCCCTTCCAACACATTTTGCCTAGAACACAGAGTGCTGGAGGACATGGATAGGTGACATCTTAGGTCGGGACCCTCCTTCAGGACCCTTTCTTCTTAAAAATTGTTCATTCCCCACATGACAGAATTGTTTTCAATACTAGATGAATGGGCAGAGTAGTGGACTAAAGTCTAAAGTTGTGGACTTGGGATGAATGGTTCAACTACGGAAGCTGAACAATTGAACATTCAAGTAATTGGATATTAGAATGTTTTTTTAAAGCGTGCTTGCCCCAGTATCAGTGATCATTGAAAACATTGTAAACAGCAGTCTGGATCATTAATGTCTTTCAGGCAGGGATATCTTCCATCCTTGCCATACCTTGTCCAAATGTAGCCCCAGAGCAACAGGTGGCATAGAGTTACAGTATATAGCATGCAAACAGGCTCTTTGGCCCAACTTGCCCATGCCAGCCAAAATGCCCCATCTAGGCTAGTCCCACCTGCCTGCGTTTGGCCAATATCCCTCTAAACCTTTCCTATCAATATACCTGTTCAAATGTTTTTTAAATGTTGTTATAGTACCTGCCTCAACTACATCCTCTGGCAGCTCGTCCCACATACCTGCCACCCTCCTCTCCTCTGTGTGAAATAAAATTGTCCCTCAGGTTCTTATTGAATCTTTCTCCTCTCACCTTAAACCTATGTCCTCTGGTTTTTGATTCCCCTACACTGGGGAAAGACTGTGGATCTACCCGATCTATTCCCCTCATGACTTTGTACACCTCTATAAGATCATCTCTGTCTGCAGCGCTCCAAGGAATAAAGCCCTGACCTGCCGAACCTCTCCCTATAGCTCAGAGCCTCCAGTCCTGGTAACATCCTTGTAAATCGTCTCTGCACCCTTACCAGCTTCAATGAAGGTCCTTCCCCCTCCTGGATCAACTAACAGTGGATAGTCAACAATAATGAAGGAAGAGTCCTAACTTAATTCACTCCAGAACCAGGGGCCACAGTCTTAGAATAAAGGGGAGGTCATTTAAGACTGAGGTGAGAAAAAACTTTTTCACCGAGAGAATGGCGAATTTATGGAATTCCCTGCCACAGAGGCAGTGGAGGCCAAATCACTGGATGGATTTAAGAGAGAGTTAGATAGCGCTCTAGGGGCTAGTGGAGTCAAGGGATATGTGGAGAAGGCAGACACGGGTTATTGATAGGGGACAATCAGCCATGATCACAATGAATGGCGGTGCTGGCTCGAAGGGCTGAATGGCCTCCTCCTGCACCTATTTTCTATGTTTCTATGTAACTAAAGCTGGAATTAAAAATTCTCCATTGGCTAGAATTGTTACGTTTATGTGTAAGTGACGTTGGCCAACACTGTGTAACAACACGGGGGGAAAAAACATTGTCACGTTAATTCAAACTATCCTTCCCTGGTGAATTTAATGGTCATTTAATGTGAAAGTCCAGCATGTTCTTAAAAAAACGTAATGGGGCATTAAGAGTTGCTGCTTCTGTGGGAAAAAAAGAATCCCTCAACTCCTTTCTTAATCCCCTGAAGCTGCTGACTTGTTTGAAGCATTAATGATGTTGGGTGTCGTTCACTCGAGGTTATTTTGCCAGCAAGTTCCAGCTCATGGGTTTTTGTATCTGGGTGCATTGTGTATCAAAATAAACAAACTGCGGCATTTTCTGTGTTTGAACCGGGCTTTTAACCCATGGTGTGCCATTTCAGTCATGAAAGAAGTGAATTGCAGGGCTGTCAACTCTCACGCATTGAGCGTGAGAATCACGCATTTGGCCAAATTCTCATGCTCACGCTGATCACAAATTTCTCACGCTGATCACGAAAATTTCAAAACTCATACGCTCTGCCGCGGGTGTTTGGGAGCCGGGGCTGAGGGAGGGACGGAAGCAGAAGCAGCGGCGGGGGCAGATGCGGACGGGGAGCCGGGCTGGCAAGTGTTTGCCGGGCTGGCGAGAGTTTGCCGGGCTGGCGAGTCGCTCGCTGCAGCTCCGGCCATGGAGCAGCCTCAGTGCAAGAGTCCCGGGCCGTCGGAGGCGTCGGAAGCTTTGCGCCGCTGGCGTTAGTCTCTGTGCCGCATTTGCCCAGACGACCGGCAAGGATCAGGCTGCGACTTGGTGCATACTGGAGGACTGGGCAATGAATGAGTGCCACCCAGCGCAACAAGTAAGGCCATGTCCTGCTCCCAGCGGCAGTCGGAATTTAAGGATTTGCGGGAAGCGGCTGGCATGAGCGAGGCCGGCGAGCGGCAGGAGAGAGATGTTCACATGGGCTGCAGAGCCGTGAGAGCTGCAGCCCCCCCACTTTTTTGGCTGGACATGTTTCAATATCTCCGGCTTTGGACGAGGCGCTGCTGTGCTCTGAGCAACCTGGTCGTGGGTGTTGGAGAGCCGGGACAGAGGGAGGGAGGGATGGAAACAGAAGCAGCAGCGGGAGCAGATGCGGACGGAGAACCGGGGCTGGCGAGTGTTTGCCGGGCTGGCGAGTCGCTCGCTGCAGCTCCGGCCACGGAGCAGCCTCAGTGTATGAGTCCCGGGCCGTCGGAGGCGTCGGAAGCGTTGCTTCGCTGCTGTTAGTGTCTCTGCGCCGAATTCGCTCTGGTGACCAGCATGGACAGGCTGCAGCTCGGTGCATCCTGGAGGACAACCAGTGGTTGCTGGGGGTAGGTACCAAGCACTGGGTAGAAGCGGTGGAAGATAGTGGCCTTCAAATGGGGGTGGTTGGAGAAAGCATCCTGCTTGCCTGCTTGATTTTCACTTACTGTAACTGCAGGAAAAATGTTCCCGATGTTGGGGGTGTCCAGAACCAGGGGTCACAGTTTAAGGATCAGAGGGAAGTCTTTTAAGGGATCGGCCATTTAGGACTGAGATGAGGACAAACTTTCTTCACCCGGAGAGTTGTGAATCTGTGGAATTCTCTGCCACAGAAGGCAGTGGAGGCCAATTTGCTGGATATTTTCAAGAGAGAGTTACATTTTGCTCTTGGGGCTAGCAAAATCATGGGATATGGGGAAAAAACAGGAAAGAGGTACTGATTTTAGATGAACAGCCATGATCATATTGAATGGCAGTGCTGGCTCGAAGGGCCGAAAGGCCTATTCCTGCACCTATTTTCTATGTTTCTATGCTTGAGTATATGGCAATAAAACTTGATCACTTGATTTGGAAGTATTCATGCATGGTGGAGGTATAATGTAGTCATAGAGTGATACAGTGTGTAAACAGGCCCTTGGGCGCAACTTGCCCACACCCGCCAACATGTCCCAGCTACACTGCCTGCTTTTGGTCCATATCACACCAAACCTGTTCTATCCATGTATCAGTCTAAGTGTTTCATAAATGTTGGGATAGTTCCTGCCTCAACTATGGCATCTGGCAGCTTATTCAGCAGACTATTATCTAAATGGTGGCCGATTGGGAAAGGGGGAGATGCAGCGAGACCTGGGTGTCATGGTACACCAGTCATTGAAGGTAGGCATGCAGGTGCAGCAGGCAGTAAAGAAAGCGAATGGTATGTTAGCTTTCATTGCAAAAGGATTTGAGTATAGGAGCAGAGAGGTTCTAATGCAGTTGTACAGGGTCTTGGTGAGACCACACCTGGAGTATTGCGTACAGTTTTGGTCTCCAAATCTGAGGAAGGACATTATTGCCATAGAGGGAGTGCAGAGACGGTTCACCAGGCTGATTCCTGGGATGTCAGGACTGTCTTATGAAGAAAGACCTTGGTTTATACTCTCTAGAATTTAGAAGATTGAGAGGGGATCTTATAGAAACTTACAAAATTCTTAAGGGGTTGGACAGGCTAGATGCAGGAAGATTGTTCCCGATGTTGGGGAAGTCCAGGACAAGGGGTCACAGCTTAAGGATAAAGGGGAAATCCTTTAAAACCGAGATGAGAAGAACTTTTTTCACGCAGAGAGTGGTGAATCTCTGGAACTCTCTGCCACAGAGGGTAGTTGAGGCCAGTTCATTGGCTATATTTAAGAGGGAGTTAGATGTGGCCCTTGTGGCTAAGGGGATCAGGGGGTATGGAGAGAAGGCAGGTACGGGATACTGAGTTGGATGATCAGCCATGATCATATTGAATGGCGGTGCAGGCTCGAAGGGCCGAATGGCCTACTCCTGCACCTTTCTATGTTTCTATGTTTCTATTCCATACACCCATCACCCTTTGTGTGGAAAAAGTTACCCCTTAAAAAGTTACCTCTTCAAAATACTTTAAACAAAAAACATTGAAATCTGACTTCTACAATGCCCAAAAACATGATTTTAATACTTCAAATTTTAAAAAGTCCCCCCCCCCCCCCCACACCCTCCCCCCCCCCACTCAGTCGCTCTGCTGCCTCGTCGGGGACCCCCCCCCCAAGGTTAGTGATCAATGATCGCTCAGCCGCCCCACTTTCAAAAAAGCTCCGTGGCCCCTGGTTCAGACAGAGCACTGCCAGATGTGAGCGGGGAACTGAGGACAGTTGTCCATGATGTCTGGATCCCAATGCTCAGCGCTTCGTGTTTCGGAGTTGGCTAATGTTATTGATTTGTAATTAGCCTGATTTGTAATTAGTTGACAAAACCTTAATTTATTAATCCGGAATATCCAGGAGGAAGGGATAAGTGTAATATTAAAATGACATGCAAGGTGTCAGGCTGTCTGTCACAACATGTAGCCCCGATAACCCATTATTTCCTTCAGTTAAATATTGGGAAGGTGGCACTATTGTCATTTGCCACTCAACTATTATGTTTGTTTACTTCACTATTTCTAACCCCCCCCCAAATACCTTTGACAGGTTGAATAAAAATCTTGGGTTACACAAAAAAGCTGGAGAAACTCAGCGGGTGCAGCAGCATCTATGGAGCGAAGGAAATAGGCAACGTTGCGGGCCGAAACCCTTCTTCAGACTGATTTGAATAAAAATCTTGTTGTTTTATTATTTGAACATGTAGATGAACATCCTCAAGGAGTCTAATCAGATGGAAACTGATTCAGATACGATGTTTGAGAGCTTGTTCAAGAAGGGGCATATTTTAAAGGAGTGACAGCGATACAGGGTACTTGCAGCAGAATGTGTGAGGAGGTTATTATTTGTCTTTAGTTTTAGCTTGAACCAGGACATCTGAAGATTCAAGGTTTAATACAGTAATTGTGCTGATACTGACTCTAACCAAACACATAATGAATATCATACATTCTGGAGGTTTTATTTGTCTGATGCCTTTTAAACTTCACTTGGATCACTTCAATGTAAGAGTAATTGGGAATGGGGAGCATTGGGTTGGTCAACATGGCCAAGTGCTTGATTATAATCTGCTTTCCATACATGAATACAATAAGATCATTCATGTGCTGCACCTGTTGATCAGAGCCTGGCTCTACTGTGGGATGTAATTAGAAATGTAATGTAGCTTAACTGTATTCATAGCTAATCCAATTTAAAGCATAAATATTGCATTCAAGTGTATGTTAAAAGACTCGCTACAGTATGCCCCAGATTGCACAATTTCAAGCTGAAAAATCCAAAAGCTCCGTACCAATGGGAGGGGTGCACCCCCCTCCAACACCCTCTCCCCCACCCCACGGTCACTGCACTCCCTCGGGCTTGGTCTTTCGCAGTTTCTCACTCCCAACTCTCACCCAAAGTTGGCAGCCCTGGAATTGCAATGCCGCCCATCTAAAACTGGTTTATTTTTTGTGTTATCGATTGTACAAAATGATTGTTGGTTTGATTCTAAATAGTGGTCACCCAAAGTCTTCCATTAAGTTCAGAAGTGATTGGAGCACAATTAAGCCATTTGGCCCATCAAATCTACTCCACCTTTCAATCATGGTTAATCTATATCTCCCTCCTAACCCCATTCTCCTGCTCCCCATAAACCCTGACACCCGTACTATTCAAGAATCTCGCTATCCCTGCCTTATAAATATCCATTGACTTGGCCTCAACTGCCTTCTGAGCCAATGAATTCCACAGATTCACCACCATCCAAGCAGGGTTTGCTTTCCAAAATGTGGCCAATGTTTTTGTTAGTGTTGGATGAGGGACATAGAATGATCGTAGTCTTGTTTTCCAATTAAATCCTCAGTATCAACAAACCACACTTGCTCAGTGCCTCACCTACTAGTAGATAAGCTTCCACTCTGCCTAAACTGCCCACATCATGTGCTCAAGACCTATAATGAGGTGTACACCTTTAGTTTCTAGAGATTGTGACTGCACAGCCTGGGTGGCATTTTGATTTGTACACTGGGGTGAGTTTCTCATTTTGGTTACAAAACCTATTGGAGTTCATAGTAGCTGTGCTGATATTTTACAATCCCAGATGCCATTTTTATGAGCATGATCCCAGGGATAAATGGGTTAACATATATGTAGAGCGTTTTATGGCACTGGGGCCTGTATTCGCTGGAGGAGGGGGAACCTCATTGAAACTCACCGAATAGTGAAAGGCCTGGTTAGAGTGGATGTGAAGAGGGTATTTTCACTAGAGGGAGGACTCTAGGACTAGAGGTCATAGCCTCAGAATTAAATGACAATAGACAATAGGTGTAGGTGTAGGCCATTCGGCTCTTCGAGCCAGCACCGCCATTCAGTGTGATCATGGCTGATCATCCCCAATCAGTACCCTGTTGCTGCCTTTTCCCCATATCCCCTGACTCCGCTATCTTTAAGAGCCCTATCCAGCTCTCTCTTGAAACATCCAGAGAACTTGCCTCCACCGCCCTCTGAGGCTGAGAATTCCCACACTCACAACTCTGTGAGAAAAAGTGTTTCCTCGTCTCTGTTCTAAATGGCTTACTCCTTATTCTTAAACTGTGGCCCTGGTTCTGGACTCCCCCAACATCGGGAACAAGTTTTCTGCCTCCAGCGTGTCCAAACCCTTAACAATCTTATATGTTTCAATAAGATATCCTCTCTTCCTTCTAAACTCCAGAGTGTACAAGCCCAGCAGCTGCATACAAACTGTACAACTGCAGAAGGACCTCTTTGCTCCTATACTCGACTCCTCTTGTTATAAAGGCCAGTATGCCATTCGCTTTCTTCACTGCCTGCTCTACCTGCATGCTTACCTTCATACTGATGAACAAGTACCGCTGCACTTCCCCTTTTCCCAACTTGACGCCATTTAGATAGTAATCTGCCTTCCTGTTTTTGCTACCAAAGTGGATAACCTCACATTTCTCCACATTAAACGTCATCTGCCATGTATCCGCCCACTCCCCCAACCTGTCCAAGTTACCGCAGGACGATCCTTTCAGAAGGAGATGATGACGAGTTTCTTTAGTCGGGGTGTGGTGAATCTGTGGACTTCATTGCCACAGAAGGCTTTGTGTATATTTGTAAGGGGGAGATTGATGGATTTGTGATTAGTACGGGTGTCAGGGGTTATGGGGAGAAGGCAGGAGAATGGGGGTTGGGAGGGAAAGATAGATCATCCATGATTGAATGGCGGAGTAGACTTGACGGGCCGAATGGCCTAATTCTGCTCCTGTAACTCATGAACTTATGAAATGTCATCTTCATGGCTTTTTTCCTGGGGCTCTGAGATAGAAATGATTCAGGGCCCACCACTAGCTAACTCAACCAACTCAACGTCCACGGGCCAGACCATGTGGCAACGTTGTTTGTCATTTGTGGCAACAAAAAAAAAGGCAGTTCCCAGAAGCCGATTGGAATCTACTTTCTTATATTGACGGCAAGTGGAAGGCCGACACTGAATCAAGAATTACCCCACCGACCTTTGTTTAATATGCCGTGGCAAATGTACTGTGTCCTTTTTGCCTTCTGTGTTAGATGAAACGTACCACATCAAAGTTCAGACTGTCGTGGATGATTTATAAATAGTCTGGTAACTGGATGCTGGCACTACGTTTTCCACCGTTGACCTTCACCATGTAGTTGTGAGCAGATGATGGAAATAAATAACCGGTGGAATCGAAGTTTTAGGTAAAACGTGGTATAAAAGAAAAGGAACCCTCAATCTTCTAAAATGGCCTGGCACACCCCAGACATCCCAGGAACGGGTGGGTTAACATATTATGAGCGTTTGTTCACACTGGGCCTGCACTCGCTGGAGTTTAGAAGAATGAGGGCGGGGTGGGGGGGGGGGGGACCTCATTGATACGTACCTAATAGTGAAAGGCCTGGATAGAGAATGGATGTGGAGAGGATGTGTCCACTAGTTGGAGAGTTCAGGACCAGAGGTCAAAGCCTCAGAATTAAAGGACGTTCTTTTAGGAAGGAGATGAGGAGGAATTTCTTTAGTCAGGGGGTGGTGAATCTGTGGAATGCTTTGCCACAGAAGGCTGTGGATGCCAAGTCAGTGGATATATTTAAGGCAGAGATAGATAGATTCTTGATTAGTACGGGTGTCAGAGGTTATGGGGAGAAGTCAGGAGAATGGGGTTAGGAGGGAAAGATAGATCAGCCATGATTGAATGGTGGCGTAGACTTGATGGGCCGAATGGCCGAATTCTCTTATTACTTATGACATGGAAGGTTGAAACACAAACTTTCGTGAGAAGAACTCAGCGGGTCAGTATCATCTGTGCAAAGAGAAACGGTTAATGTTTTAATTTCAGTTTAGAAATGCAGCGCGGAAACAGGCCCTTTGGCCCACCAGGTCCGTGCCGACCAGCGATCCCCTCACACTAACTAACAGTATCCTACACACACTAAGGACAATTTTCAATTTTACCTAAACTAATTAACCTACCAACCTTTAAGTTTTTGGAGCGTCGACGGAAACCGGAGCACCCGGAGAAAACCCACATGGTTTCAGGGAGAACGTACAAACTCTGTACAGACAGCACCTGTAGTCAGGATTGAACCCGGGTCTCTGGCGCTGTAAGGCAGCAGCTCTACCAGCTGCCCCACCGTGCCGCCCTAAAGATTTTTGACCCTTAATCTGGGAAAGGGAGGAAACAAGTCGGCATTCAAATCAGTAGCAGAAGGAGAGGGCTGGGTAGAACAAAGCGATTATCTCTGTTACGTTGAGACCCATTTAATTGTGCCGGCCATTTGAGTGGGAATCAGATTCACTTGCATTCTATTAAAAGGGAACTGCAGATGTTGATTCATACCAAAGATAGACTCAAAATGCTGGAGTATCTCTGTAGAAAAGTGTCTGAATAAGGGTCCTGACCCAAAACGTCACTTCTTGTACGGGGTGATCGTGGGTCATCATGGACTCGGTGGGCCGAAGGGCCTTGTTCCCGAGCTGTATCTTGAGATGAGACTAAACTAAACGAAAACCCTTCTTTAGACTGACGAAGAAAGTTGTCGACCCAAATCATCGCCTTTTCCTTTTCTCCAGAGATGCAGCCTGACCCGCTGAGTTACTCCAGCATTTGTGTCTATCTCTGAGCACAGTTGTATGATGTGTGAATATGCAAGTTCCTACATTTTTGTATGAGTTTTCACCCAAGCAGAAATTATGATGTGGTCTTTCGATTTCATCCGCTACAAAGCATCCCATTTTGTTCAATCTCTGGGTTCTTAAACCTGACCTTTTTTCTTACATGGTAACACAAGTAGGCCATTTGGCCCTTTGATCCATTGCTGCCACTCACTGTCAGATCATGGCGGATGTACACTTTAACTTTGTCTCAAGTCAAGTCAAGTCACTTTTATTTCTATAGCACATTTAAAGAACAACTCGCATTGACCAAAGTGCTTTACATTTGTCTACCCACCTTTAAGCCACAACAAAAATGATGGTCGTCTGATAGCCATCTGTGGAATCATAGTTGAACAAGTTCCAGCTTTCATCACGGCACTGTGACGCAGCGATAGAGTTGCTGCCTTGCAGTGCCGGAGACCCGGGTTCAATCCTGATTATGGTCGTTGTCTGTACGGAGTTTGTACGTTCACCCTGTGACCGCGTGGTTTTTCTCCGGGTGCTCCGATTTCCTCCCACACTCCAAAGACATGCAATGTAATTGTCTTCTGTAAATTGTCCCTAGTGTGTGGGATAGAACTAGTGTACTGGTCGGCGCAGACGCAGTGGGCTGAAGGGGTTGGCCACACGCTGCATCCCTATACTAAACTACTCTTTGAGAGAAAGGTTTCAGTATAAGATAGATAAATGTGAGGTTATCCACTTTGGCGGCAAAAACAAGGGGGCAGATTTATTATCTCAATGGGGTTAGGTTAGGTAAGGGGGAGGTACAGCGAGACCTGGGTGTCATTGTACACCAGTCACTGAAAGTTGACGTGCAGGTACAGCAGGCAGTGAAGAAAGCTAATGGAATGTTGGCCTTCATAACAAGAGGATTTCAGTATAGGAGTAAAGAGTTCTTCTGCAGTTGTATAGGGCTCTGGTGAGACCACATCTGGTGTATTGCGTACAGTTTTGGTCTCCTAATTTGAGGATGGCCATCCTTGTGATTGAGGCAGTGCAGCGTAGGTTCAAGAGATTGATCCTTGGGATGGCGGGACTGTCATATGAGGAAAGATTGAAAAGACTAGGCTTGTATTCACTGGAGAATATTATAAAAGGACGGGACAAGCTAGATGCAGGGAAAATGTTCCAAATGTTGGGCGAGTCCAGAACCAGGGTCCACAGTCTTAGAATAAAGGGGAGGCCATTTAAGACTGAGGTGAGGAAAAATTTTACACCCAGAGAGTTGTGAATTTGTGGGAATTCCCTGCCACAGAGGGCAGTGGAGGCCAAATCACTGGATGGATTTAAGAAAGAGTTAGATAGAGCTCTAGGGGCTAGTGGAATCAAGGGATATGGGGAGAAGGCAGGCACGGGTTATTGATTGGGAACGATCAGCCATGATCACAATGAATGGCGGTGCTGGCTAGGAGGGCCGAATGGCCTCCTCCTGCACCTATTTTCTATGTTTCTATGTTGTGTCCCATGAAATGGTTGCAACATTTATCTCGGCGGCTCCCTGTGCTTTGATTGTTACGGGATAGATGTGAATCAGTTCTATATCATGGCACCTGAGTTTACTTTAGAGATACAGCGTTTAATGGTCGGCATGGACTTGGTGGGCGGAAGGATCTCTTCCTGTGCTGTCTATCTAAACTAAAACTAAACTGCACCTTGCAGTCGGTTGGACTCTTTTAATATAGACATATTATCGGATGGCCGCGCTTGCAACTGTTTTGGTTTAAAACAGTTCTCAGAAACCCTGTGGTGACCTAGAAGGGCCTGTACAGTATGTGAGTCATTTCACCTGTCATGTGGTGAGGGGCTTGTGCTTGTGTGTGCATGTAATCTCCACTGATTCTGCAGAGATGCAGAGGCCAATTGTATGCAATGCATCAGTGTTGAACACTGGGCTCCCTGCCTTAAACTGAGGCACAGGGCACAGTCAACACCAGAAATGAGCCCTTCATACCAGTGCTATTTAAGGGTGACTTAGGCTTCTGTCGGCTTCGTTACTGGCTGGTTGATGCTGACTTTTGCCACAGTTTTATATATATGCTTGGTGCATTGTGCAACTCTCTGTCAGGCCTTCACTCTGAGGTGTGTAATGAGTAGGGTGGAGGTACTCAACAGGATGCCTTACCGTATTACAACTGGTTGTTTAGTATTAGGGACACTATGTGGAATCGGACCCTTCGACCACCATATGTTTCAATGTTTCATCCTTCAAACCCATTCACTAGTTCTGTGTTATCCCACTTTCGCATCGTACACACCAGGGGCTTTTGTTTTTCTGCAGAAGCCAATTAACCTACAAACCTGCAAGTCATTAGGATGTGCGAGGAAGCTGTGGTCGACTTGATTGTAATTATGTATAGTTTTTCCATTGACTGGATAGCGCTCAACAAACAACTTTTCAATGTACCTCAGCACCTAATTTGAAGAAGGACATTCTTGCTATTGAGGGAGTGCAGCGTAGGTTTACAAGGTTAATTCCTGGGATGGCAGGACTGCATTATGCTGGGAGAATGGAGCAGCTGGGCTTGTACACTCTAGTTTAGAAGGATGAGAGGATATCTCATTGAAACATATAAGATTGTTAAGGGCTTGGAAACACTAGAGGCAGGAAACATGTTCCCGATGTTGGGGGAGTCCAGAACCAGGGGGCACAGTTTCAGAAAAAGGAATAAACCATTTAGAACGGAGACGAGTGGTGAGTCTGTGGAATTCTCTGCCTCAGAGGGCGGTGGAGGCAGGTTCTCTGGATGCTTTCAAGAGAGAGCTAGATAAGGCTCTTAAAAATAGCGGAGTCAGGGGATATGGGGAGAAGGCAGGAACGGGGTACTGATTGGGGATGATCAGCCATGATCACATTGAATGGCGGTGCTGGCTCGAAGGGCCAAATGGCCTCCTCCTGCACCTACTGTCTACACGTCCGTAAATTCATAAGTGACGGGAGAAGAATTAGGCCATTCAGCCCATCAAGTCTACTCCACCATTCAACCATGGTTGATCTATCTCCCTCTCCTAATCCTGCCTTCTCCCCATAACCTCTGACACCCGTGTTAATCAAGAATCTATCTATCTCTCCCTTAAAAATATCCATTGACTTGGCCTCCACAGCCTTCTGTGACAAAGAATTCCACAGATTCACCACCCTCTGACTAAAGAAACTCCTCCTTGTCCCTTTTCGAAAGGAACATCCTTTAATTCTGAGGCTGTGACCTCTAGTCCTAGACTCTCCCACTGGTGGAAACCTCCTCTCCGCATCCACTCTATCCAGGCCTTTCACGTGACACTAATTTAAACCAAACTCCATGCAGAGAAATTGAGGTCAGGGTTGAACGCTGGCACCGTGAGGCTGTGGGTCTACCAGCTGCGCCACAGTGCCATCCAAGGCTGGTGAATGAAAGCTTCTTTTCACTTCTCACAGATTGGTGCTATCTGAACGGATTGGGTAAAGAAGTACGTAATACGGAGAATTTTCAGCATAAGTTATCTGTATCCAAAAAGCCTTGTATCTATTCTTCGACCATTTTGATGCATTGGTGCCGAGATTCAGGAGGCGTGAATCAAATCTGCCCCCACCCCAGAATACTGGCTCAGAATCTCAAATTGTGCCGATTTTGTGACGCGCTTGATTAATCAGCTGCTCGACAAGTAGTATTCGCCAATGAAACTGGTAAGAGATGCGGCACGATTTAGTTTGAAAATCTTTTCAAATGGTTTTTAAGTTTAAGTTTAAGGTAGACACAAAATGCTGGAGTATCTCAGCGGGACAGGCAGCATCTCTGGAGAGAAGGAATGGGTGATGTTTTTGGTCGAGACCCTTCTTCGGACTGATGTCAGGGGAGTGGGCGGTACAGAGATAGAATGGTTTACTCCAGCATTTTGTGTCTACCTTTGGTTTAAACCAGCATCTGCAGTTCTTTCCTACACATTTTAAGTAATTTAATTTGAAACGGGAGGTCTGGGGGGAATTGTATGTTTCCATGCTATTATCTTTCATTCAATTCAATCAATTTAGTTATCTTATCAATGCTGTAAAATTATCGTTAGTCTATCATCTTGCATCATATGATCTATAATAGTAAGATTAAACGAGAACTTACCAGTTTGAAGTTTGATCTGTATTTTATGAGGAATTACGATGAGGGATTACGTGAAGAGCCCGCTCAGCACGCATGCGCGGCATACTTCAAAGCAGCGGTGTGGAATCACAGATAGACACAGTTATTGAAATAAACATAGTAAAGAAAAGGAGACATCAGTTATCAGTTTGACCCATATTATTGAGGGTGGGAGCGGAGGGCACGTAATCCCTCATCGTAACTCCTCATAAAACACAGATCAAACGTCAAACTGGTAAGTTCTTGTTTAATCTTACTATTTTACTTCGGAGTCACGTGAGTGACTACGTGAAGATTTTAAAGCTCTGATTTCAAACCGTGTAACAGTTATTACTTCACTCACTGCCGAAGTCCTTGAGGGAGGAATTGTGTTATCGTAATCAACCAATGAATCTGTTACGGTATTTTTTAACAATAACAACAAAGAAATTAAATTGCTCTGCTGGGCTTAAATTAAATATTTGCAGTCTGTACATTTTTTTTCTGCAAATAAAGCAGGTTTTGCCAACGGCTTATTATAAAAAGTTTTAAACGTTCTTTCCCCCCCGACCACTCTGCTGTAGCCAGGATGTGGTCTATAGGCACGTCCATTCTTTTGGCCGTCGACGTGGATGCTGCCCTGGTGGAGTGAGATTTGTACATGGTAGTGTTTATCCCAGCAGCTTTTAGCACCTGCTTGAGCCATCTCGAAATGGTTTGGCTCGTCACCCGACCATAAGGTTTTTTATGACTGACCCATAAGGCTTTTTCACTCCCTCGAATATTTTTGGTTGTGTCTATGTAGGACAGTAGGTGGGTCATGGCACATAACCGTGGTTCTGGCGGGTAAGCCTGGAATTCCACGACTGGATTAGGTGTTCCTGGTCTGCTCTGTTTGATCAGTCCCAGATAATGAAAGAGATCTGGTCTGGAGCTGTGATTATGTTGTCCAGTTGCAATAGGTGTAGTGACTGGACCCTTTGTGCAGATACAAGTGCCATCAACATGAGTGTTTTGAGCGTAGATTGTTCCAGGTTGAGGGATCTGGCTGGTGGCCATCCCCTGAGGTATGTCAGGACCCCACTGACATCCCATATATGGGTGTACCTTGGTCTAGGGGGGTTAGAGTTGTAAATACCCTTCATTAGTTTGACCACCAGCGGGTGGGACCCCATGGCCTGTTGTCCTGGAGCTTGTTTTAAATAGACAGACAGGGCACTTCTAGCTGTGTTGATGGCTCTGTAGCTGAGTCCTTGATCGTGGTGAAGGTTCACCAGGAATTCCAGTACGTTGGTAACTGTAGCGGTTGAGTAGGTTGTCCCTGTATCCAAGCAGTACTTCTCCCACTTTTTGATGCTGGACAAGTACTGTTTTCTTGTGGATGTTCGGAGGGATGTCGTGGAGTAATGGGAACCATGGCTGTGTAGGCCAGTCGGGTACGATCAAAATACCTGAAGCAGAGTCCATTTGTATTTTGTGTAGTACACGGCTGATGAGGCAGAAGGGAGGAAATGCATAGAAGAAGAAATTTCCCCAATCCAGCGCGAACGCATCTACCGCTGCTGCCTCGGGGTCTGGTTCCCAAGCGACATACCTGGTACCTGGTGATTTATCCTTGATGCAAATAAGTCGATATCTGGCATGCCATATTGCTTAATAATCTTTGCAAACACTTTGGGGTTTAACATCCATTCGATGTTGTCATTAAATTTGCGTGACCTGGTGTCTGCCACTGTATTTAGCTTACCTGGCAGGTAAGATGCTGCTAGCCAAACATGTCTTTCGACACACCATTGCCAAATTGTGTTGACCAATTTGTTGCATGATATCGATTTTATGCCGCCCATATGGTTAATGTAGGCCACCACCATAGTATTGTCTATTTGTAACCGTACATGCCAGTGATGCATATTGGCTGCATATGCTTTTAAACCATAAAAGGCACCCAACATCTCTAGATAGTTAATGCCCAGTGTAAGTAGTAATGATGACTCTAGGTTAGTCCATCTACCACCTGTGCTGGATATGAAGTTAGTCGCTCCCCAGCCTTGAGCACTGGCATCTGTTTGGATAACTAAAGTAGGGTTAATGATGATGATAGGGCTGAAACTATGCCAAACGTTTTCTGCCCACCACTGTAGTTCTGATATTGCTTCAGTGGGTCATTTCATGATGCGATCATAATGACCTGCATGTCGTTTTAGTGCCTGTACCTTTGCTCTTTGTAAGTTTTGATAGTGCAAAGGTCCAAATTGTGTAGCCGGAAATGCTGCTACCATTTCCCCAATTACTCTTGCTACTTGTCGAATAGTTGGTCGCTCGTTGACCATTAAATTGTTGCATGATTGTGCCAATTCAGTTGTTTTGTCTTTTGGCAAAGTTACAGACATGTGGGCTGAGTTAATTGTGAAGCCCAAGTAGTCCATGGTTGTGAATGGCTTCAACTTAGATTTATCTGGATGTAAGACAAATCCCAAGGTTTCGAACAACTGTTTGGTAGCTGACGCAGCTGATATGCCAATTCCATGGTCTTGCCTACCATTAAGATATCATCAAGATATGCCATGACCATATGTTTTTGTCCCTCTCGTTTCTCTTTAACTGAGAGGGAAAAGACACTCTGGGGGTGAATGTTGAACTGGTGGCAATTTTTCTAGTATAAATTGTATTTTGTATCCACTAATGCTATTGAGTATATACTTGTCACTCGTGATAGACTCCCATGCTTCCTTAAACAGGTGTAATTCCCCCCCCTGTTAGTATTGCGCCCCTACTTTCTATATGCTGGTAGGAACCAGACCCACCTACCTCCATGGTAATGGGTGTTTCTTCTGTCTCTTCCCAGACCAGCAAGTCTTGCGCGTTGTCTGACGTGGCGGTGATGTTTGGCGGTGGCGCATTTTCCATGGGGTCCGTTCTGGGACTTGGTCTAAAAAAGACTTCAGGCGGTGATATGCGGACCCCGAGCTTTCACCAGTCCATAGGGAAGACGTTGACTGGTGGACGCGAAGGGGTGCTGCCGCTTGGGTATTGTTGTTTTGGGTTTGCTCGTCCCGGGGCCGGCCCTCATGAGACCGAAAGCTTTTTAGAGGCCTCTTCCATATCCTTTACTTTTTTCGTGAGGTCTTTGCCAAAGAGCAGTGTGTCTGGCTCAGTGGCTGGGGTTTTGCACAACCCCGCAAATTTTGGATTTGGGGCAGGTCTTATAATTTCTTTACGGAGGTTATTTATCTTGAACTGCGTGTTGCACAACAGCGCGAGAGTTGGTTTGTGGTCATCTCCGTATTGTCCACAGAACGAGCAAATGATGTGATGGCTGACGTCAGGAGCCCGAGGATCCGCTGCAGTTTCAGCTCCTGGTTCCGGATATTTGTCCCGACGTGCCCCCAGATTTGGCTGTTGACAGCCGGCACTTTGAGAGACTCACAATTTTCTGGCGCTGTGTACAATTCTAAGGCCTCATTAACCACTTGCTCCTGTAGGGGCCTGTTGGAGAGGTGGTTAATGCTGGCTGCTAGTTTAGGCTCTAATTGCCTTCCTGCACGTGGGGCTGCCACGTAGCGGTCCACCACACCCAGCAGCTCTTCCTGGTCCTGCACCCCTAGCATGCTCCCGACTTCTTCAGCCTCTTCCTGACCAGCCCAGTCCTGGTCACCAAAGCTGCCCTCGGGTGAGGAGGAAGCGATGGCCAGTGCACAAGGCACTGTTGCCGCGCATGCGTGCTGAGCGGGCTCTTCACGTAGTCACTCACGTGACTCCGAAGTAAAATCTATAATTTTATTGGCACCAATATTGTGAAATATTTCTGGCAATGTCACAAAACTCAGAAATATTTTCTTCAAAATAAACTCTTTTCTCATTAAAAGTTACACATGACAGCAAACACCGTTGCAATAAATGCAACATGTTCCTTTCTCTGTGTTTCTGAGACCTGGACTACCTACAATAGGCATCTCAAAATATTATCAATGTTGCCTCAGCAAAATTCTTCAAAGTCACTGGAAGAGTGAGTTGTCGTCATACAGGGTGAAAGCAGGCCCTTCGGCCCAACTTGCGCACGCTAACCAACGTGCCCCATCTATTCTTTGAATCACTTCCCTCTGGAAGGCGACTCCGGATTGTCAAAGCTGCCACGGCCAGACATAAAAACAGTTTTTATCCACGAGTAGTTGCTCTACTCAACAGCCAAAAATCTGTAGCCTCCCTTTGATCAGGCATTTTGTTGGTTCAAATGCTTGATCAATGGTGTTTTATCATTAATGTTTTATTATTATTATTAATGTTTAGTGTTTTCTGAGTCATTTGTAACTGTCACTGTATGTCATGTTGTTACTTGTGGGCGGAGCACCAAGGCAAATTCCTTGTATGTGAATACTTGGCCAATAAACTTACTTACTTACTTACACTTGTCCCACCCATCTGTGTTGGCCCATACCTCTCCAAACCTGTCCTATCCATGTACAGTCTAAAAGCTTCTTAAACGTTGCGATAGTACCTGCCTCAACTACCTCCTCCGGCAGCATGTTCCATACACCCACTACCCTTTGTGTGAAATAAAAGATTATCCCTCGTGTACCTATTAAATCTTTCCCCCCTCACTTTAAGCTTATGTCCTCTGGTTTTTTTTTATTCCCGTGCTCTGGGCAAAAGACTCTGCATTTGCCTAATCTATTCCCCTCATGATTTTGTACATCTCAAGTCATCGATTGTCAACATCCTATCCCAGGCCAAGTGTGGTGGCCATGGTTACTCTTGGTCAGCTACATTGGACAGGCCTTGGACTCGACCCGAAGCATCACCCATTCCTTCTCTCCGGAGATGCTGCCTGTTCCGCCGAATTACTCCAGCACTCCAGCCTATCTTAGGCTTTGGTGTTTGCATGCCTGAGAACTTAAGATGAGGAATGGAGTGGCAGACAGAGAAAATAATTCAAACAATGCTCCAAACCTCCACGGGATAAATGTATCATATCCACTGCCTGGGGAAAATCTCTGACCCATACTGGTCAAAGTGGAGAAGGAGGATTTGGGATGATAGTGCGAACATCAGTCAAGATTATATCGGGAGCACACAAATGCCCGACACAGTAGTGGAAGCACTTCAAGAACTACATTCCCGTGCATCCCCTCAGTTACCACGGGTGCTGTCTGTATGGAGTTTGTACGTTCTCCCTGTGGGTGGGTTTTCTCGAGGCGGTCCCGTTTCCTCCCACACTCCGAAGACATGCAGGTTTGTAGGTTAATCGGCTTCAGTAAAATTGTAAATTGTCCCTAGTGTGTAGGATAGTGTTAGTGTACGGGGTGATCGCTGATAGACGCGGACTCGGTGGGCCGAAGGGCCTGTTTCCGCGCTGTAGCTCTAAACTAAACTAAACGAACACTTCAGCACAGACGACAAACAGTCTTGTATTGCAAAAGAATTGGACAAATTGTCTTACACAATAGCATTTCCCCAGATGTCCTTTACAAAGGATGCACCTCACTGTGGGGAATCTTGCACCAAAACTCCCAGCCTGTGGATTAGCCCTGGTTTGCAACACGCGTTTGTAGGCAGCACCCTCAACTGAACGTCCAGAAGATTTTGAGCGGATCATGTAGGTTTTCTGGATGGAAGTGCTGCTTTTTTGCTTTGGCCCATCCCCTTCTGCTTTTGCACCTTCTGTATTTGCCTTTTCTTTCTCCGTCGGGGAAGCATTTAAAAGCGACAGCTGCTCCGACCACGGGTGAACAAAGAGGAGGATGGCTGAACTTTGGTGCCTTCACTCACAGTGGGAAACTTTGATGCCACTGTGTGGGGATGTTTATGTTAATGTCTATCATGTGCTGTGTGTTTTTTTTTAATTTGTCTGGCTGTATGGTGACCACAAATTTCACTGTACCAATTGGTGCATGTGACAATAAATGTCTCTTGTCTCCTCAGCACTTTGAGTGAGTGGTTATATTTTATTTTCTGTTCATTGTTAATTGTATGTATAACATAGGGATGGATTATAACCTCATACTCATTGTGCCCAATTTAAAAAAAAAACGTCAAAACATAGGCGTCACTGATTTTTTAAATTATTATTAGTTGAAAATAGCAATGCTGAGCCCAAATATGGTATTGAACTGTGTAGGAAAAAACTGCAGATACTGGTTAAAACCGAAGATAGACACAAAAAGTTGGAGTAACTCAGCGAGACAGGCAGCATCTCTGGAGAGAAGGAATGGGTGACGTTTTGGGTCAAGTCTCTTCTTCAGAAGGGTCTCGACCCGAAATGTCACCCATTCCTTCTCTCCAGAGATGCTACCTGGTATTGAACTAGCGTGTTCAAATGTGTATGGCAGGTCCAAGTCGCCAGCCTTAAACTTGGTAATGAGCTTTGTTAGATTTATAGAAGATGCAAGGAACTGCAGATGCTGGTATACTTTAAAAAAAAACACACAAAGTGCTGGAGTAACATACAAGGTCAGGCAGCATCTCTGGAGAACATGGATAGGTGACAATTTGGTTCGGGGACCCATCTTCAGACAAAGAAGGGCCTCAACTCGAAACGTCGCCTTTCCATGGTCTCCAGAGTGCTGCTTGACCTGCTGAGTAACTCCAGCACTTTATTTATTTTTTAGATTTATTGAAACTCTTCTAAAGGTCATAATTGGTTGTAAAGCACTTCAAAAATGATGTTAATAAAAACACCTATATTTCTGAGTTATCGGACTGCTATGTCAAGAATACATTCATATTTTGGTTAATAAGTGCAGCAGAACTACAATATATCTTAAAATAAATTGATAATGGTCTGAGTGCAGGTAGATGGGACTAGGGGAAAATAAGTGTTCGGCACGGACTTGAAGGGCCGAGATGGCCTGTTTTCCGTGCTGTCATTGTTATATGGTTAAGTGTACAATGTCCTGTAGTCACAGGGCGGCAGGGAGGAGCAGCGGCAGAGTTGTTGCCATACCGCGCCAGCGACCCGCGTTTGATCCTGACTACGGGTGCTGTCTATGCTGAGTTTGTACGTTACACGTTCTCCGCCGTGACCTGCGTGAATTTCATCCTCCGGGTGCTCCGGTTTCCTCCCACACTCCCATGACGTACAGGTTAGTAGGTTAATTGACTTCAGTAAATATTGTACATTGCCCCTGGTGTGTAGGATGGTGCCAATGTCTGGGGTGATCGCTGGTTGGCGCCGGCTCTGTGGGCCACTGTGTCGCCCTGAGTAGATAATAAAGGCATGTGGTACGATCGCCTTGTCAGACGGGGCATTGAACATAATCATCAGAAAGTCAATTGCAACTTTATAAGATTTTGGTCGGAGTGTTGTCTAGGACCTGTCCCTGTGTTAACTGTTGATAAGTTCACAAGTGATAGGAACAGAATTAGGCCATTCGGCCTATCAAGTCCACTCCGCCATTCAATCATTGCTGATCTATCTCTCGCTCCTAACTGCCTTTTCCCCATAACCCCTGACACCCATGTTAATCAAGAATCTATCTATCTCTGCCTTAAACATTTCCATTGACTTGGCCTCCACAGCCTTCTGTGGCAATGAATTCCACAGATTCACCACCCTCTGACTAAAGAAATTCCTCCTCATCTCCTTTCCAAAGGAACGTCCTTTAATTCTGAGGTACTGGCCTTTGGTCCAATATTCTCCCATTAGTGGAAACATCTTTTCCACATCCATTCTATCTATCCAGGCCTTTCACTATTCGGTGAGATTCAATGAGTTTCCCCCTCATCCTTCTAAACTCCAGCGAGTAGAGGCCAGCTCCGTCAAATGCTCAAATGTTCTATGTAAAGTGGAGATTGGGAAGGCAGCTTCAATTGGGTTTTTTTGATAACTATCCCTGAATATTTTCCCTGGCCATGAGCTTCCCCTCTCCCTCCTTCCCCTCTCCCTCCTTCCGCCTCTCGTTCTCTCCTTCTCCCCCATTCTTCTCCTTCCCCAGCACAAATTTCAGCCGGCCAGCTGTGTTTAAAGAGTTCACTTTTACCATAAATAAAGCTGCTGGTTTTTAAATCATGTCGTTCCTCACCTGTGGAAAAAGAGACTATTTTCAGCACGCCAGTTTGTTTCTCGTATAATCAAACTGAAGAACTGGTGTCAGAAATTACTTAGAAATCAGAAATAGGCCATTCGAGCCAGCACTGCCATCATTCATTGTGATCACGGCTGATCATCCACAATCAGTACCCTGTTCCTGCCTTCTCCTGATATTCCTTGACTCCACTATCTTTATCTAACTCTCTCTTGAAAGCATCCAGAGAATTGGCCTCCACTGCCTTCTGAGACAGAGAATTCCACAGATTCACAACTCTCTGGGTGAAAAAATGCTTCCTCATCTCCGCTCTAAATGATCTACCCCTTATTCTTAAAGTGTGCCCCTGGTTCTGGACTCCCCCAACATCGGCGACATGTTTCCTGCATATATCTCTGCAAGAAGTGCTTCAGTCAAACCATTCCCTTCACACTATGAACTGCTGGGTTTGGTCTTGTGCTCAGTCATGTTTCCTGCTTAAGTTTCCTGATTCTTCTTCTTCCAACCTTTAAAAGCATTGATTTTAAAACATTTTGCTCAGCCTTGGCCCTGGCAGCCCCTGTGTGTGGGGGGGGAAAAAATATATAGTTTGCCGAAATGTTTTGAAAGGTGTGCCTGGAAACAATTATCATGATGTTATTGTGGGACTGGCCTTTGCCACTGACAGGAGGGAGGGATTTAATATGAGTACATTCGGAGTGTGCACAACTCTGAATGTGTGACACACCGTGCCCTCCATAATGTTTCGGACAAAGACCCATCGTCTATTTATTTGCCTCTACTCCACAATTTGAGATTTGTAATAGAAAAAAAAATCACATGTGGTTAAAGTGCACATTGTCAGATTTTATTAAAGGCCATTTTTATCCATTTTGGTTTCACCATGCAGAAATAACAGCTGTGTTTGTACATAGTCCTCCCATTTCAGGGCACCGTAATGTTTGGGACACATGGCTTCACAGGTGCTTGTAATTGCTGTGTTTAAATGCCTCCTTAATGGAGGTATAAGAGAGAAAGCTATAGAAACATAGAAATTAGGTGCAGGAGTAGGCCATTCGGCCCTTCGAGCCTGCACCGCCATTCAATATGATCATGGCTGATCATCCAACTCAGTATCCCGTACCTGCCTTCTCTCCATACCCTCTGATCCCCTTGGCCACAAGGGCCACATCTAACTCCCTCTTAAATATAGCCAATGAACTAGCCTCAACTACCCTCTGTGGCAGAGAGTTCCAGAGATTCACCACTCTCTGTGTGAAAAAAGTTCTCCTCATCTCGGTTTTAAAGGATTTCCCCCGTATCCTTAAGCTGTGACCCCTTGTCCTGGACTTCCCCAACATCGGGAACAAATCTTCCTGCATCTAGCCTGTCCAACCCCTTAAGAATTTTGTAAGTTTCTATAAGATCCCCTCTCAATCTCCTAAATTCTAGAGAGTATAAACCAAGTCTATCCAGTCTTTCTTCATAAGACAGTCCTGACATCCCAGGAATCAGTCTGGTGAACCTTCTCTGCACTCCCTCTATAGAGGCCAATTAACCTACAAACCCACACGTCCAAGATTAAATTGATTGTTGGGTGGTGTGCATTAAACTTCTTGCCTTTAGTTTAGAGATACAGTGCGGAAACAGGCCCATCGGCCCACCAAGTCCACACCGACCAGTGATCCCCGCACATTAACACTATCCTACACACACTAGGGACAATTTTACATTTATACCAAGCCAATTAACCTACAAACCTGTACGTCTTTGGAGTGTGGGAGGAAACCGAAGATCTCAGTGAAAACCCAGGCAGGTCACGGGGAGAACGTACAAACTCTGTCTAGATGACACCGGTATTCGGGATCGAACACGGTAAGGCAGCAACTCTACTGCTGTGTCACCGTGCCGCCCTTTGTTTAGTACTACAGACCAATGGGGCATTTCACCCACTGAAGCCTTTCATCTGCTCTCCTGTAGTAATTGCATCTTGGCTTCTAGAAGCATAGAAAATAGGTGCAAGAGTAGGCCATTCGGCCCTTCGAGCCAGCACTTCCATTCAATATGATCATGGCTGATCATCCAACTCAGTATCCTGTACCTAATCTGATCTTAGTTGGTGGCCTCAGTGACAATTTTTCTTCATATGTAAACAGCAAGTATTCCAAAACAATGTTTGGTATTGCAGCTGAGGTAATTATACCTTTGCTGCACTGTGTATACTGTATGTGCGGGAAATTTTCAAACACAAAGCACGTTGGTGCGTTTGTTATGCATCACCCATAGCACGAGCTTTGAGCTCGATAACAAAGTAGCAGTTTAGTTTAGACATACAGCGCAGAAACAGGCCTTTTGGTCCACTGAGTCCACACCGACCAGTGATCCCCGCACATTAACACTATCCTACACACACTAGGGACAATTTACAATTATACCAAGCCAATTAACCTACAAACCTGTACGTCTTTGGAGTGTGGGAGGAAATCGAAGATCTCGGAAAAAACCCACGCGGGTCACGGGGAGAACGTACAAACTCCGGACAGGCAGCACTCGTCGTCGGGATCGAATCCGCGGCTCTGGAGCTGTGAGGCAGCAACTCTACCGCTGCGCAGCTGTACCGTAGAAAAACATAGATCCTAACGTTGAACTCCTGGCTTTGAGAATGTGTGAGAAAAGTGAGTTCAGTCTGGAAAATATCCATGAGCCTTTGAGGAATGTTCCCTTGGGAACGCTGTGGTTTGGAGATCAGGATTTACCCGACTACGGGTGCTGTCTGTGTGGAGTTTGTATGCTCTCCGCGTGACTGCGTGGGTTTCCTCAGAGATCTTCGGTTTCCTCCCACATTCCAAAGACGTACGGGTTTGTAGGTTAATTGGCTTGGTGTCTGGTGTAAATTGTTCCTAGTGTGTGTAGGATAATGTTAATGTGCTGGGATTGCTGGTCGAGGCGGACACGATGGGACAAAGGGCGTGTTTCCGCGCTGTATCTCTAAACTAAACTAAACCAAACCACATTATCATCTATGGATGTGGGCTGATGAGTGAATAAAAACAATGAATAGCATGTATCGCGCGTGTTATGATCTGGGCTAGATCTTAACTTTGAGAGTGAAAAATGTGTGACAGTCACCTTGTTATACCTATCCAGTTTCCGATTTTATCAATTAAATTCAATGGTAGTAGAATCCAGAAAGGAAATAAAACAATGCATCTTTTTACACTTTTTCACATGAAACGGACACAGTGCAATCTGTAAATTGTGCACTGGTTAACAAAACTGAAGTTAACCACAAGAAAAGGGAACAGGAAACAAAAATGCAAACTTTGTATTTTTTTTAAACGAAAACATTTTTAGTTTTTATTACAATGGATAGTATAATTGCACTTTTTCAATACCGTGACCTTGGGAGGTTCTGTTTGCCAGTTTAAAATTAAATGCTGGCTGTAGAAAAATAAACCCACTGCTTTTCCCTTGCAATGCAATTGTTGAACAGGCAGCTGAAGCCTTCGGTTTGTGTCTCATTTGCAACAAGCCACCTGTGACAGTGAAGCGCAGGTTGACACATGATGAAAGAATGGGTCGACTGGGCTTGTATTCTCTGGAATTGAGAAGGATGAGGAGGGATGTTATGGAATCATATAAAATTCTTAAGGGTTTGGACAAGATAGATGCAGGAAAAAAGTTCCCGATGTTGGAGGAGTCCAGAACCAGGGGTCACAGATTAAGAATAAGGGGTAGGCCATTTAGGACTGAGATGAGGCAAATCTTTTTCACCCAGTGAGTTGCGAATCTGTGGAATTCTCTGCCACACAAGGTAGTGGAGGTCAATTCACTGGATGTTTTCAAGAGAGAGTTAGGTTTAGCTCTTAGGGCTAACGGAATCAAGGGATATGGGGAGAAAGCAGGAACGGGGTACTGATTTTGGATGATCAGCCATGATCATATTGAATGGTGGTGCTGGCTCGAAGGGCTGAATGGCCTACTCCTGCACCTATTTTCTCTGTTTCTTTGTAACACATAGTTTTTTAGGATCTCTGCGACTCAGGCAGCATTTGTGGAGGGAATGGAGAAGCGACGTTTCAGATCAGGACCCATCTTCAGAAGTCTGAAGTGAATTGAGTCTGAAGTGAGTCTAAGTTTAGAGTTTAGCGAAAGGTCGTGGAGAAGTTGTTTCCATTAGTGGGAGAGTCTAAGACTAAAGGTCATAGCCTCAGAATTAAAGGACGTTCCTGTAAGGATGAGATGAGGAGGAATTTCTTTAGTCAGAGGGTGGTGAATCTGTGGAATTAATTGCCACAGAAAGCTGTGCAGGCAAAGTCAATGGATATTTTTAAGCCGGAGATCGACAGATTCTTGATTAGTGCGGGTGTCAGTATTTATGGGGAGAAAGCAGGTGAATGGGGTTGGGAAGGAAAGCTAGATCAGCCACGATTGAATGGCGGAGTAGATGCGATCTTATTTAAGAATAAGGGGTAAGCCATTTAGAACGGAGATCAGGAAATTTTTTCACTCACAGAGTTGTGAGTCTGTGGAATTCTCTGCCTCAGAGAGCAGTGGAGGCTGGTTCTCAGGATACTTTCAAGAGAGAGCTAGATAGGGCTCTTGAAGATAGCAGAGTCAGGGGATATGGGGAGAGGGTACTTTGGAACGGGGTACTTTGTGGATGATCAGCCATGGTCACATTGAATGGCGGTGCTGGCTTGAAGGGCCAAATGGCCTATTCCTGCACCTATTGTCTATTGTCTATAGGGCCTAATGGTGCTCCTAGAACTGATGAACCTATGACTGAGATTGAGGTGTGTTGTGAATTCTGGGCATACCATGGTGCTGTATCCGGGAAAGACTAATGCCCCTGTCCCACTTAGGAAACCTGAACAGAAATCTCTGGAGACTTTGCACACCACCCAAGGTTTCCATGCGGTTCCCGGAGGTTGCAGGTGGTTGCCGGAGGTTGCAGGGAGTGGAAGCAGGTAGGGAGACTGACAAAAACCTCCGGGAACCGCGCGGAAACCTTGGGTGGGGCGCAAAGTCTCCAGAGGTTTCCGTTCAGGTTTTCTAAATGGGACAGGGGCATGAATCCAAGTGAAGGAACTCCTCGGGATAATCTTTGAGGGATCAAAAATTCAATTTGGGTTTTTCTGACTTGAGTGAATATTATCTCTGAGCCTCGAAAGGCGAATTGCTTCAAGGCTCATTGACGATGAGAAGACTTAATCCAATTTGAGCTGCTTCCTGGGATTAAAGTGTGCAAAGTCTCTGTCGTAAACGTTTGCCGTTATTCCTTGTTCTGCTGTTTAATTGTTTGGATTAATTATCCACTAAAATGGATATCATTAACTTGTCTTCCAGGGCTGCTGAGGTTGCTGCTTTTTGTTGAAAGAGAAAGAAAATGCTTAATCTCACTTTTGCTGGGTTTCCTGAGGTCCGTTATTAAATTTAAATTGTCCTCACGACTACACTGTGATGAGGGTTGGGGTTGTGTTTGGGGGGGGCGGTTTACAACTCCACCATGCCGACCCACTGGCCTTCATGAATGGGTGAGGTTATTTAAACAGGTTTCCGTGCGGTTCCCAGAGGTTGCCGGAGGTTGCAGGTAGTGGAAGCAGGTTGGGAGACTGACAAAAACCTCCGGGAACTGCATGGAAACCTTGGGTGGGGCGCAAAGTCTCCAGAGGTTTCCGTTCAGGTTTCCTACTTGGGACAGGGGCATAACTTTCATCGATAGATCAATAGATTTTTGATTGGTACGGGTGTCAGGGGTTACCGGGAGAGGGCAGGAGAATGGGGTTGAAAGGGAAAGATATATCAGCCATGATTGAATGGCAGAGTAGATTTGATGGGCCGAATGGCCTAATTCTGCTCCTATCCCTTATGAATTTATGAAGTTATGACGGAGGGCAACCACTTACATTACATTGGAAGGATGTGGGGAAAGGGACCTGTGAGTTGGGAATGGTGATGATAATGCCTGTGGATGTATCTGAACCATGTGAGTCTAAAGGGGCTTCATCATGGATACTGCAGTCGGTACACTGTGACAGCAGTGTTCAATAATTTTGGTGTGTCAACAAATGCATCCCAATCTAGGAAAAGGCAAAAAAATAACCAGCCCCTTGTTGTTCCACTTGTTCAATTTAATTCTGAATTGAATAACTTCATTGGAAGTGCAGTACGCTGGGAAAAAAAACCCAATACGTTGGAGAAATAGTACCTCATAGTTTGCTTGGGCAGCTTACAACCCAGCCGTATGAACGATGATTTCTCTCACTTCAACTAACTCCTGCATTTATTTTCCCTTCGCTTCCCCCACCCTAGTCGTTCTACTAGTACCACTACTTGCATCCTTGTGTCCCTGTCGTTAGCACGCCTTCCCCAGCCAACAATGGGCCATTGTGTGCTCCACCCGTCCTGAGGATAATTTTTTCCGGCAATGTTTTCTTCTGGTCTTCTCTATCTTTCAGTCTGAAGAAGGGTTCCGATAGAGCTCTTGGGGCTAGTGGAATCAAGGGATTATGGGGAGAAGGCAGGCACGGGTTACAGATTGTGGATGATCAACCATGATCACAATGAATGGCGGTGCTGGCTCGAAGGGCCAAATGGCCTACTCCTGCACCTGTTTTCTATGTTTCTATGACCCGAAACGCCACCTGTTCCTTTTCTTTAGAGATGCTGCCTGACCTGCTGAATGACTCCAGCAATTTGTGTCTGTTTTTGGTGTAAACCAGCATCAGCAGCTTGTTCTTACACAATGTATAACATGAATGCAGCATTTGATTTGTGTATCCTTCTTGAACAAATATGTGTGTTTCAAATGAACTCTTTTGATTGCACTAGGGAATCCGTGCATTTATTTTGCACTAATATTGGTTTAAATGTATTGAACTTTCTTCTGTTTATTGTGTTTATTGTCTATGAGTACAGTGTTTACACACCTATTATGCTGTTGCAAGTAAGAATTTATTTGTTCAATTCTTGCTACATATGATAGAGTGATACATTGTGGAAACAGGCCCTTCGGCCCAACTTGCCCACACTGGCCAACATGTCCCAGATAGACTAGTTCCATCTGCCAGCATCCCTCCAAACTTGTCCAATGATGTACCTGTCTAACTGTTTCTTAAATGTCGGGATAGTCCCATCCTCAACTACCTCCTCTGGCAGCTTGTTCCATGCACCCACCACCCTTTGTGTGAAAAGGTTATCCCTCAGGTTCCTGTTAAACCTTTTCCCCTTCACCTTGAACCGATGTCCTCTGGTCCTCAATTCCCCCACTCTGGGCAAGAGATTCTGTGCATCTTCCCGATTTTTCCCTCTCAGGATTTTCTACACCACTATAAGATCACCCCTTACCCTCCTGCGCACCTAGGAATGGTTAAACGCTCTTGGCTCTTGACTTGCAATTTAATGAAACTTGGGGTTTTTTGGAAGGGTGAGATAGCTGGGATGAAGAGTCACTCATCCATGCAAACTCTTCCAACTCTGTAGAGAGCCCTAACTATAAACGGAGGAAGCTGGAGATGACCTCTTCTCTTTGGACTTGTGTGTTTTTGCTGGTCGTAAGAAGGCACAGGGCTGGGCACTTCAACTGATCAACCAGGGAAAGCAAATGTTTAGTTTAGTTGAGCGATACAGCGTGGAAACGGGCCCTTCGGCCCACCGAGTCCGCACCGAGCAGTGATCCCCGTACACTAGCATGATCCTACACACACTCGGGACAATTTACAATTTTGACCATAGCCAATTAACGTAGGAATCTGCACGTCTTTGGTGTGGGAGGAAACCAGAGCACCCAGAGACAACCCACGCAGTCAAATGGAGAACGTACAAACTCAATACAGACAGTGCCCGTAGTCAGGATCGAACCCGGTCTCTAGTGGTGTAAGGCAGCAACTCTACTGCTGCGCCACCGTGCCATCCTCATTTCAAACCTTGTTTGTGAAAAGTCAAGTCTTGGTTTATTCCTCTCCAAAAGAATAAAACCAAGCGTTTGTTGACATTTTCCAATTTACCCTTTCTTCCGTTGTTCCTAGGCTACTACGTGACGAGTTATACCTTGGAGATGCATGACCGGAGGCTTGGCCGGAGACTGATGGAACAGATCGATGAGAACACCACCGATACTGGAGCAACGTCACACCATTTCAAGAACTGTACAGAACCAGGTAAGGGACCTGCAACCTCATCTGCTACATCCAACAGCTGGAGAATTGCCTGGACAATATTGAACATTTACATGGTCTTTGATATTAATTCTGTTGTTTTGTACTTTACCAACATGGGTTAATTGCAATAGGTCCATGCCTGCTGGATTGCTAAGCTTTTGACGGCACTGGGCCTGTACTCGCTGGATAGAATACACACTTATTATTTTTTATTTCAATCGTTTGCTATGTCGCTCTTCAAGGGAGATGCTAAATGCATTTCGTTGTCTCTGTACTGTACACTGACAATGACAATTAAAATTGAATCTGAATCTAGAAGGACGAGGGGGACACTCATTGAAACTTACCCAATACTGAAAGGCCTGTATAGTGTGAATGTGGAGAAGGTGTTTCCAATAGTTGGGAGAGTCTAGGACCAGAGGCCATAGCCTCAAAATAAAAGGACGTACCTTTAGAAAGTAGATGAGGAAGCATTTCTTCAGTCAGAGGGTGGTGAATCTGTGGGATTCGTTGCTGCGGAGGCCAAGTCAATGGATATTTCTAAGGCAGAGATTGACAGTTTCTTGACAGATAGTACAGGTGTCAAGGGTTATGGGGAGAAGGCAGGAGAATGGCGTTGAGAGGAAAAGATAGATCAGCCATGATTGAATGGCGGAGTAGACTTGATGGGCCAAATGGCCTAGTTCTGCTCCTAGAACTTATGAACTTATGCCAAGTGTAAATGACTCCATTCCCCCTTCAAAACATTGGGACAATTGGGAGAGTTGACAGAGTCGGCAATTGACCGAGGGCACTCTCAGCCTTTGCATGCAAACGAGGTAGCTTTGCATGGAGATGCGGTGCCCACAGTCAATGTTCACCCCACTAACTGAGGCGGAGGCTGGGCCTTATCGTGGGAGGTCAAAAGATCCACTGGGAATCATTGATTACACCTGCTGCTGACGTGATTTAGATCAGCAGGTTTCAATTGCCTGCTCAAAGTTAACACACAATAGTGTCACAGTGATGGTTATCAACACTGAAACAGCTGTTGGCTCGGAGAGATCGAGTCAACCAACAATGTTTATCAAGAATGAATGAATAAATAAATGAAATGGACGAATACTTTATTGTCGCGTGTGACAAGTCACGGTGAGTGACATTCTTTGTTTTGCATATGCAAAGAGTTGCCACATAAAGGGCGCATCCTCCCCATCCTTCCCCCGCACCCCCTTCCTAAGGTATCATGTCCAATATGTGGCTCTTTCTCTTGGGCCAAAATGAGGTTAAATACCAAATGCATGGGCCCTTCTCAGCTCTACCAGATAACGTCTTGACTGCAAAGGACCCACTTTACTACCACCGTACATTTGGAATAACACTTCAAGCTGATAGTCAGATGTTAGCAAAATATTTTTTTCAATAGGACTCTTAATTTTTGATTACAATATTTGTCAATAATTTCATTCTTACTGTTGGATAACTGCTACCTGTATCAGCGGGTATCAGCTACAGGGGGAGGTTGGACAGACTTCCACTGCTCTCTCTGAAACTTCAGCGATTGAGGGGAGACTTGATAGAAATATGTAACGTTTTGAGAGGCATAGACAGGGGAGACAGTCAGAAGCTTTCTCCCAGGGTGGAAATGCCCAACACTAGAGGGCAAAGCTATTAGGTTGGAGGGGGATGCGTGGGGCAAGGGTGGTGGGGGCCTGGAGCACGTTGCCGGGGTGGTTGGTGGAGGCAGATACGATAGTTACGTTTAAGAGGCTTTTGGATGGGCCCATGGAAGTACAGGGCATGGAGGGATATGGATCATGTACAGGCAGCTGAGATCAGTTTCACTAGGCATTGTGTTCAGCACGAACATTGTGGGCCGAAGGGCCAGTTCCTGCACTGTATTCTATGTTCCATGTTACGGAAAAGACGCATCTTCTATTGCTATCTTTCTGTCAATTAAAAACATCTCCTTATCTGCTATGTACCAAGGACCCAACCTTGGAGTTAGATTGGAGTTCAAATGTGTCAGCATTTCAAAACCTTGTTTCCCTGTACGTCTTTCCACCTTATCTGTCTCCATTTTCCAGTTACAAGATTTTATCTGGAAGATTTTATCTTGCCCTCTCGCTCTTAAGATACTTTAAATTAATAATTGCCAATGTGATTCTGTGATCATTCAGTTATGTGGACATTGTCAACTTGTAAAAACAAGACAGTTCATAGATGTATTGGTTTCTCTGGTTGTAAATTGGAGGTAGACACAAAACGCTGGAGTAACTCAGTGGGACGGGCAGCGTCTCTGGAGAGAATGAATGGGTGACGTTTTGGGTCGAGACTCTTCTTCAGACTGTAAATGGGAATGTAAATGTAAATGGGAGGGATGGTGACACACTGGTTAATTCCTTGATTAACAATCCAGGGACTGGAGTTCAAATCCCACCGTGGCAATGGTGGAATCTATTTAAAAATCTTGAATTTGATTCTATAAAAGACTTGTAATGGTGGTGAGGTCGCTGTGGAAAAAGTCCCACTGAGAGTAGGGAAGATTCAAACAAGGGGACATGACATGAGAATTAAGGGACTGAAGTTTAGGGGTACATGAGGGGGATCCCTATGGTGGCCTGTGCTGAGGTAGCTCATGTTGGATGTGTTTCAAGTACCTCAGTGGTGCTCCATTTAATTTTGTGAAATGTAAACCTTTTTCCGTGACTGATTTTCCCGATTGGTTTTATTTATGGTGGTTTGTGTCTGCTATGCAAGCAAAATGGCTGCTTTCCCAGCAATGCCTTTCCATAGGTGGGCGGGAGGGGAAGGGAGATTTTGGGGGGGGCACCTTTGTTGCTTTTCAGCAAATGAGCTGCAGCATAAAAATGTTGCAATAAACCAAATATCATTGTAAATATAACATATAACAATTACAGCACGGAAACACGCCATCTCGGCCCTACAAGTCCGTGCCGAACAAATTTTTTTTTCGCCCTTAGTCCCACCTGCCTGCACTCATACCATAACCCTCCATTCCCTTCTCATCCATATGCCTATCCAATTTATTTTTAAATGATACCAATGAACCTGCCTCCACCACTTCCACTGGAAGCTCATTCCACACCGCTACCACTCTCTGAGTAAAGAAGTTCCCCCTCATATTACCCTTAAACTTCTGTCCCTTAATTCTGAAGTCATGTCCTCTTGTTTGAATCTTCCCTATTCTCAAAGGGAAAAGCTTGTCCACATCAACTCTGTCTATCCCTCTCATCATTTTAAAGACCTCTATCAAGTCCCCCCCTTAGCCTTCTGCGCTCCAGAGAATAAAGACCTAACTTATTCAACCTATCTCTGTAACTTAGTTGTTGAAACCCAGGCAACATTCTAGTAAATCTCCTCTGTACTCTCTCTTCAGACTGTAAATGGGTGACATTGTTCAGAGTCAGTTTTACTGTGGCTGCAGAAGTGATTCAGACACAAGGATGCTGGAATCCTTCACAAAAGATCCAAAGTGCTGAAGAACTCGGCGGGTCAGGCAGCATCTGTGGAGAATGTTTTTTCAGGACGGGACACTTCTCCTGAAGAAGGAGCCCCCCACCTGAAATGTCGCCTATCCATGTCCTCCAGATATGCTGCCAGACCCGCTGAGTTATTCAGGAACTTTTTTTTCTTGCAGAAGTCGTTTGACCATTTGAATCCTCTTTCCGTCTTTTATTCTCACCAGTTTTTTCCCAAACAAAACATCTCTGGAGCCCCTCTGACAGCAGTCGGGGATGAGTGATGTGCTATGCCTGGTTGTGGAGAAGAGAAAGCATCCATCTTACAAATGTGTCCACTGCCCACAAAACCACTGAGCACTCATCCTCAGTTAATGGATGTCATTTGAGAAATCTGGAGCTATCAGAACAATCGCAATGACTTTTCTTGACGAAGATTGACTACTTTATGTTTTGTGGTGTTTGTTACCGCTTCTTGTACAGCTGTTCTAAAGGGACTGACAGGGTAGTTTAGTTTAGGTTAGAGATACTTCACGGAAACAGGCCCTTCAGCCCACCAGGTCTGTGCTGACCAGTGACCCACGTAGACTAACATTATTTGAACACTGTTCCTACACACTAGGGATAATTCACTTTTTTTTTTTAACCAAAATTTAGCTAAATTAACCTACAAACCTGTACCGTCTTTGGAGACGTACCAGCACAATAATCCACCACTCACCCGTTCCCCCAACGCAACCAGTTTCCACCACTCACCCATTCCCCCAACACAATATCCCACCACTCACCCATAGCCCCGATGGGAGGCTGGGCCCCCCAACGCAACCCGTTCCCCAATGTAAGATTCCCCAACTCCCCCAGTGGACTTTAAAAGACTTCCATTTCCATTCCACCCCCTGACTCCCCCCCTGCATCACTTGGACAGGACATAGAAACATAAAATTACAGGAATCAATTTGCCCTTCTTCTCCTGCCCTCAATATGATCCCAACACAGTTCCACCTTTCAATTCCACCCTTCCCCTAGCCACAAGGGCCCCTCTAACCCCCTCCTAAATTCAATCACTGTGCTGATTCCAGAGTTTCCCATGACCAAGTGTTCTATGATGGCAACATTGTTGCAAATGTCGGGCGGAGGACTGTGAGATCCCATTGTGAAGTCATAGCTGCAACTGCCAGCACTGAAGTGTTGAAGTGGTTATGAAAGTGGATTTAGTAAACTTAAAACATGTGATAACTTGTGAAATATTACATAAATCTGAACAAAACTTGATACAAACAATCTCAGGTCAATGGTGAGTAAGGTGGTCCAAAACTTTTTGTGCTATTGTGTATTGTTTTGATGTAGTTACTTGAGATCGCATGCACGTAGACAGACAGATGTCCAAACAAGACAAGACTTCCAGTAATATATAGATAGATTTATGTACATTGTGCTTACAGGCCTGTTATGCTGGTGCAGCAAGTAAAAATCTAATTGTCCGTCGTCTGTACATATGACAATTAAACGCTCTTGGCTCTTGACGATAAAATCATGGGAGGAATAGATTTGGTAGATGCACAGAGTCTCTTGCCCAGAGGAGGGGAATTGAGAACCAGAGGACATAGGTTAATGTGAAGGGAGAAAGATTTAATAGGAATTTGAGGGCTAACCTTTTCACACAAAGAGTGGTGGGTGTATGGAACAAGCTGCTGGAGGAGGTAGTTGAGGCTGGGACTATGCAACATTTAAGAAACAATTAGACAGGTACATGGATAGGACAGGTTTAGAGCGATATTGCCCAAATTCCGAAGGGCCTGTTTCCACGTTGTATCACTCTATGACACACTTGCCTGGGCACTGCCGGTCCCATTCATCTGAATTTAGCCTTAGAAACCGGTTGACAAAAGTGAAATCCAAAGCCTTGTCTGGGTAAACACATCTTACCCAAATTCATATGGGAATAGACCGATGGTGAAATTCCTTTCCAATTTTTTTTATTCATAGGAGCTAATCGCATTGCAACAAGTTCATTTGTATTTATGTTTGAACGGAAATAATATTTGAACTGAAACTAGGATACAGGAGGATGGAGAAGGGGAGGGCGGAGAGGTGGGGGGTTGTTAGTGGCTGCCTAAAATTGGCGACGTCAATGTTCATACTGTGGATTTGTAAACCACTGAGTTACTCCAGCATTGTGTGTCCTTTGTTGTAAACCAGCATCTGCAGTTTCTCGTTTCCATCCTCTAATATAGCGTGTAAAAATATACTGTTCCTTGGTACTTGAGCTTGAGCAAACCAAAGTTGGCACAACAGATGTAAGGAGGTGTCTATAACCAGTCTTTCTGCTGAGTGGTTAGCACGCAACTAAACATTTTGTGGCAATAAGTAAATAAACTAAACTGAAGCTGGCAGGAAGGCCTGGAGCATTTTGGAATGTTTTAAGGGCATGGAACTGGGGTGGAAGAGGTTGGGCGAGGGAACTGCACGAATTGGCAGCTGAAGTCATCGCTCCAGAGGCGGAGGGGTTGAATTAAGGAATGTAATGCTCAGGCTCTTATAAGGCGCTGGCCAGGCAGCATTTGGAGTAGAGCGAGCAATGTTGTGCCTCAGATCTGAGGAAGGATGTGCTGGCTCTGGAGAAGGTCCAGAGGAGGTTTACGAGAATGACCGAAATAGTGAAAGGCCTGTTGATGTGGAGAGGATGTTTCCACTTGTGGGAGAGTCTAGGACCACCAGTCATGGTCTCAGAATTAAAGGACTTTCTTTTAGGAGTGAGATGAGGGGGGATTTCTTTAGTCAGAGGGTGGTAACCTCAGTGGAATTCATTGCCAGATATGATTGAATATGTGGCATTATTTTCGTCTTGTTTCTACATTCAAAGGGTAAGGTTGAAACCGTCTGAAGAAGGGTTTCGGCCCGAAACGTTGCCCATTTCCTTTGCTCCATAGATGCTGCCGCACCCGCTGAGTTTCTCCAGCAATTTTGTCTACCTTCGATTCTCCAGCATCTGCAGTTCCTTCTTGAACAAGGTTGATTGATTTATTTGTGCAGAACAATGATGGAAGTCCAACTTTTGCTTTGTTTCTCTGAGTTTTTCTCTATATATGTGCAGAACAGCATGAATATAATCTGATTTCCATACATGAATATAGTCATTCATGTGCTGCACCTGTTGATCAGAGCCTGGCTCTATTGTGGAATGTAATTAGAAATGTAATTTAGCCTTACCTTATTCATACCTAATCCAATTTAAAGCATAATCCAATTTAAAGCATAAATGTTGCATTCAAATGCAAGTTAAAAGACTCGCTACTGTATGCACCAGATTGCACAATTTCAAGCTGAAAAATGCAAAAGCTCCCACACCCCCCCCCGGTCGCTACGCTCCCTCGCAATTTCTCACTCAACTCTCACCCAATGTTGGCAGCCCTGGTTAGCCCTAAGAGCTATATCTAACTCTCTCTTGAAAACATCCAGTGAATTGGCCTCCACTGCCTTCTGTGGCTGTGAATTCCACAGATTCACAACTCACTGAGCGAAAACGTTTTTTCTCACCTCAGTCCTAAATGGCTGACCCCTTATTCTTAAACTGTGATCCCTGGTTTTGGCTCCCCCCAACATCGAAAACATTTTTCCTGCACCTAGCCTGTCCAATTCCGTAAGAATTTTTTGTGTTTCTATAAGATACCCTCTCATCCTTCTAAATTCCAGTGAATATACGCCGAGTTGACCCATTCTTGTGCTTGCTCGTGGTTGGGTGGTCTTGCAAACACTTGGCCTTCATGTAATAGCGGTCAATAGACAATAGGTGCAGGAGTGGGCCATTTGGCCCTTTGAGTCAGCACCGCCATTCAATGTGATCATGGCTGATCATCCACAATCAGTACCCCGTTCGTGCCTTCTCCCCATATCCCCTGACTCTGCTATTTCCCCTATCTAGCTCTCTCTTGAAAGCATCCAGAGAACCTGCCTTTACCGCCCCCTGAGGCAGAGAATTCCACAGACTCACTACTCTCTGTGAGAAAAAGTGTTTCCTCGTCTCCGTTCTAAATGGCTTACTCCATATTCTTAAACTGTGGCCCCTGGTTCTGGACTCCCCCAACATCGGGAATATGTTTCCTACCTCCAGCGTGTCCATGCCCTTAATCTATATTATATGTTTCAAAGTTGATAAAGATGGAAAGTCTTCCATTAGAAAGGGAACCTCATAAATTCCCGCGTTTAATATCTCTCTGAGCGAACTAATCCAACGCTACAACTTCATTCACACCTACTTTTTGGATTTAGCTATCTGTGTGAGAGGAAATGTGACCTCAAAGTGAAACTGCTGCTAAAACTTCCTGTTTGCCATATCCGCTTCTCGCTAACCTTCAGTGTTGTAACTATTGTTAAATTCAGGTTAAAGTATCTTTTTTTCCCCTATTTCCATGTCAGTATTCACTTTCAGCAGTCTGCATTTACACACCCTCCCCCCTGTGTGTGTTAGCCCCACTTTCAATTGAATTGATTTTGAGGGAGGGGAAAATATGCTGTTCCCTGGCACTTCAAACCTATCAGTTAACCGGAAGCAACAGAAGCAATCATTGAACGTTTATCAGCCCGCAGGCCATTTGGCCCATTGTATCTGTACTAATTAAAACAAAAAACCTTACCTAGTGTAATCCACCTTCCAATGGAGGCATTGAAAGTGGCAGATAGATCGGGTGGTCAAAAAAGCCTTTGGCACTTTGGCCTTCATCAGTCAGATTATTGAGTACAGAAGTTGGGGAGGTCATGTTGCAGTTGTATAAGATGTTGGTGAGGCCGCATTCAGAGTATTGTGTTCAGTCCTGGGCACCGTGTAATATGAAAGATGTTGTCAAGCCAGAAAGGATACAGAGAAGATTTACGAAGATGTTGCCAGGACTTGAGCTGGCAGATCCAGTCCCATAGCCAACTTGTGAAGCCAACTTTGTAGGCCGGTATCTCGGCCTAGGTGGACTGTTCCGGTACCGTTGGACTCGTTTCGGAGGCCGTGACCACTGTTGGTCTGGCAAAACGTGTAATCCACAAAGGCTCTGGAACCAAGGGTGCCGGAAAATCAATGGTGGACCTGCACATGTCTTTGTGCTTAACTATGTTTCATAAGGGTCAGAAGTAGTTGGAAATGTTCTGTTGCTAAACCAATTGTCAAATCCATAGTTGCATCCTAAAGTGTTGGTGCTGTTTTGTGCATATTATCTATTTTGTATTTAGTTCAGTTTCCATGTTTAATTCTCTTTCCAGCGTTATGGTAGACATATTACATAGATGGATTCTAAAGTGCCCATATAAAAACAATGAAGTAATGTAAGTTTTGTGATGACACATATGTAATATATTTTATGCTGACTATTTAAAATACAAGGAATACCATATGGAAGTTCAAATATTAACGTACGTGCTGCTTTTTAGCTGCATATCATTGGATTAAAACCTAATTTAAGGCTGTCAATTAATAGGATTTCCAATCTGCAAGAGTCATTTGGGTTCCAAGCGGGATCGACTTCGGTCAATGGAAACACAAGCAGCAGGTGAAGAATTTGCAGCTGCACACTTCAACACATTATGTGTTCAACCTGGCCTGTACTTTATAATAATAATAATAATAATACATTTTATTTATGGGCGCCTTTCAAGAGTCTCAAGGACACCTTACAAAAATTTAGCAAGTAGAGGAAAAACATGTAAGGGAAATGAAATAAATAGTAGAGACATGACTAGTACACAAAGTAAAGACAGAATTCAATTCAAAACACAATATGAGGCAATTAATGCACAGATGAAAAGGGAGGGGGACGTGGGGCTAAGGATAGGCAGAAGTGAAGAGATGGGTCTTGAGGCGAGACTGGAAGATGGTGAGGGACACGGAATTGCGGATCAGTTGGGGGAAGGAGTTCCAGAGCCTGGGAGCTGCCCTGGAGAAGGCTCTGTCCCCAAAACTGCGGAGGTTGGACTTGTGGATGGAGAGGAGACCGGCTGATGTGGATCTGAGGGACCGTGAGGGTTGGTAGGGGGAGAGGAGGTCAGTGAGATATGGAGGGGCCAGATGGTGGAGGGCTTTGTAGGTTAGGATCAGGATTTTGTAGGTGATCCGGTGGGAGATGGGAAGCCAGTGAAGTTGCTTGAGGACTGGAGTGATGTGATGCCAGGATTTGGTGTGGGTGATGAGTCGGGCGGCTGCGTTCTGTTGACTTTGCACTTGTCTCTCATGGGGCGGCATGTTGGTGCAGCGGTAGAGCTGCTGTCTTACATGGCCAGAGACCCGGGCTGAAATCTGTTCAGAGCTTGTACGTTCTCTCCGTGACCGAGTGCGTT
This sequence comes from Leucoraja erinaceus, assembly GCF_028641065.1. Classification (NCBI taxonomy): domain Eukaryota; kingdom Metazoa; phylum Chordata; class Chondrichthyes; order Rajiformes; family Rajidae; genus Leucoraja; species Leucoraja erinaceus. Next base: position 13,115,379 of record NC_073384.1, on the reverse strand, counting down.
TTCCTGAGTGCCCCGGTTTCCTCCCACACTCCAAACACATACAGGTTTGTAGGCTAATCGGCTTTGGTAAAATTGTAAATTGTCCCTAGTCTGTCGGATAGTGATCGCTGGTCGGCACGGAACTTTGTCCCTAGTCTGTACATCGCTTGTCGGCACGGACTTGGTGGGCTGGAGGGTTGTTTCCGTGGTGTTACTCTAAAGCCTGAAGAAATGCCCAGGGTCATATTTAACCCTTCTGTGCCTGAAGAGATCCTAATCTCCAGGCAGCTTGGGTAGTACTGCTAGGCAGAGCAGCCTGCAAGTTTAATTTAGTTCCGAAATACAGCACGGAAACAGGCCCTTCGGCCCACCAAGTCCGCGCCGACCAGCGATCCCCGTACACTAGCACTATCCCACACACACACGGGACAATTTACAGTAATTAACTTACAAAACCTGTACATCTTTGGAATGTGGGAGGGAATCACAGATCCCGGAGAAAACCCACGCAGGTCACAGAGAGAACGTACAAACTCCGCACAGACAGCACCAGTAGTCATGATTGAAGCTGGGTCTCTGGCGCTGTAAGGCAGCAACTCTATCATTGTGCCATCGTGCTGCCCCAAGTGGTGACCTGGCTATGGGCAATGTGAGCTAGAGCACCACAATAGCCTTTGGATATTGAGTGTTAGGTGGCCATTTCCACCGCTTAATGAACTAAAACTGACATGAGGAGAATGTGTGGGAAGGAACTGCAGATGCTGGTTTAAACTGAAGATAGGAACAAAAAGCTGGAGTAACTCAGCGGCTCAAGCAGCATCTCTGGAAAAAAGGAATAGGTGATGTTTTGGTCAAGCTCTTAGGACTAACGGAATCAAATGATATGGGGAGAAAGCAGGAACGGGGTACAGATTTTGGATGATCAGCCATGAATCATATTCTCTCTATAATAAAGAAAAATCCCCAAACACCTGTCCGGCAGATCAGAAACACTCTTCAGGAGTCAGGAGTGGGTTTGTCAATGCCCACTGTCCGCAGAAGACTTCATGAACAGACATACAGAGGATACATTGTAAGATGCAAACCACAGGTTAGCTGCAAAAATAGGATGGCCAGGTTACAGTTTGCCAAGAAGTACTTACAAGAGCAACCACAGTTCTGGAAAAAGGTCTTGTGGACAGATGAGATGAAGATTAACTTGTATCAAAGTGATGGCAAGAACAAAGTATGGAGGAGAGAAGGAACTGCCCAAGATCCAAAGCATACCACCTCATCTGTGAAACATTGTGGTGGGGGTGTTATGGCCTGGGTCTGTATAGCTGCTGAAGCTAGTGGCTTACTTATCTTCATTGATGATACAACTGCTGATGGTAGTAGCATAATGAATCCTGAAGTGTATAGACTCATCCTATCTGTTCAAGTTCAAACAAATGCCTCAAAACTCATTGGCCGGCGGTTCATTCTACAGCAAGACAATGATCCCAAACATACTGCTAAAGCAACAAAGGAGTTTTTCAAAGCTAAAAAATGGTCAATTCTCGAGTGGCCAAGTCAATTACCAGATCTGAACCCAATTGAGCATGCCTTTTATATGCTGAAGAGAACGGAAGGGAACTAGCCCCCAAAACAAGCATAAGCTAAAGATGGCTGCAATACAGGCCTAGCAGAGCATCACCAGAGAAGACACCCAGCAACTGGTGATGTCCATGAATCGCAGACTTCAAGCAGTCATTGCATGCAAAGGATATGCAACAAAATACTGAACATGACTACTTTCATTTACATGACATTGCTGTGCCCCAAACATTATGGTGCCCTGAAATGTGGGGACTATGTATAAACACGGCTGTAATTTCTACATGGTGAAACCAAAATGTATAAAAATGGCCTTTCTTAAAATCTGACAATGTGCACTTTAACCACATGTGATTTTTTTTCTATTACAAATCTCAAATTGTGAAGTACAGGGGCAAATAAATAGACGATGGGTCTTTGTCCCAATCATTATGGAGGGCACTGTATTTAATGTCGGTGTTTGTTGCAGAGGAAGTGATGAAGCAAGAACTGGAACTGAATAAGGAGAAGTGTGAAAGAGATATATCCACATGTAGACTTTACCAATGTTTACCAATTATCTAATGGCTTCCACCCTGTGGGTTTGAAGCAAGTGATCGAGGTCATTGCAAAAACACTTCTTACAAAATCTTGTTCAAGTTTGCTTTCTTCAGAACTTGATCCTTGCGACTGAAACATTGCAAAATGTGACATTGCTATTGAGGAGACCTGATGGGAATAAATGGATTAGTTAGCCTGGCACTTGTTTTTGGGGAAGTTACTGGAGTCTGTAAATGTGTGGGGACCAGCAACATTTGAGGTGATTGGTAAGAACTAACATGGGATTGTGAAGGATAGGTCAAGTTAGACACACAGCATGGTAACAGGCCCTTCGGCCCTACTTGTCCTCACCGACCAACATGTCCCACAGACACTATTCCTGCATTTGGCCCATACCCCTCTATACCTGTCCTATCCATATACCTGTACTAATGTTTTGCAAACATTGCGATAGTACCTGCCTCGTCTACCTCCTTTGGCAGCTCGTTCCATGCTGTTTCTTTAAGCTAAACTTGATATACAGCTCAGCTTTTGAGGAGAAAGTTTCACATAACGTGTTGGGTTTGGGACAAAACGTCCGCACTCTAATATTGTTGGATTTTGAGGTTAATTAGGGAGTTGGAACCAAGGCGGAGGGATGAAGGTACAACGTGTAGGGTGGAACTGCAGGTGCTGGCTGAAACTGAGGAACAAGCACAAAGTGCTGGAGTAACTCAAAGTCAGGCAGCATCTCTGGAGCATAGGAATAGGTCTATTCCTTTCCTTTAGCTGTTCCTTTCCTCCAGAGGTGCTGCCTGACCCGCTGAGTTACTCCAGAGTTTTAGTTTAGTTTAGTTTTAGTTTAGAGATACAACCTGGAAGCCGGCCCTTCGGCCCACCAAACCCGCGCCAACCTGCGATCCCCGCACACTAACACAATCTACACACACTGGGGGCAAATTTACATTTATACCAAGCAAATTAACCTTCCAACCCGTATGTCTTTGGAGTGTGGGAGGAATCCGAAGATCTCGGAGAAAACCCACGTGGGTCGCGGGAAGAACGTACTGACAAGCACCTGTAGTCAGGCTCGAACTAGGGTCCCTGCCGCTGTAAGGTAGCAACTCTACCGCTGTGCCACCGTGCCTGCCCTGCTGTTTTTGGTCTGTCTTTGGAGGTGCATATCAGTCATAAAGAGACTCGAGCATCAGCAGAGCCCTGACCTTCCCACCCATGCTGACTTGAACAATCTGCCCAACATGCGCCTGAAGTCCCGCAAACCCTTCTGGTCTTCCGTTAAATCCCTGGAAGACTTTGACTCCAAGACTGAGTGGAGCAGAGCCTGGAAAGATGCCGACACCAACAATGGAGAGGACATCACAGACCCCACAGTGAAACCACCAGGGTTTTGACCTCCATCGCAAGCAACGGCTAACCCTGAACAGAATCTGCACCCTCCATGCAAGAACAGCCCATCACCTGCATAAGTGGGGGATGACAGACAGCCCTGCTTGTGACTGCGGACATCCAGACCAGACCATCCCACACATCGTGAACGACTGCCCACTGAGGCTTTTCCCTGGTGGCATCAAAGCCCATCCACCCAGTAGCTGATGCTGTCCTGGCCTGGATGGCTACCCTTGATCTACAACTTTAGGCTGTGCACGCCACACACACACGCAAGAAGAAGAAGGAGCCGAATGCTCCACTCCGGTTTCTGTGCGGTTTGTTGGGTTTTTGATGTTGAACATCTGCCTTTCTTAAAAAGAAAATTGCCACTTCCTCTGAGGAAATTGCAACTGCAAACATTCCACACGTGAAAAACATCTGTCGGCACTCTTCCAGCAGAGCCGTGGCTCCTCGCAAACCGTCCAGCACGGTGAATCTCACTCAAACACTCCGCAATCCACATGCGGGCCTATTTTCACAGACTGGGACTTTTTAAAAAAAACAAAAAACAACTTCCGTTACAAAGGTGAGATTTTTCCATTTTCATGGGCTATGATTCCCCGCACTCCAGACCCTCTTTTTTTTCTGCAGGAAGGAACTGCAGGTGTTGGTTTTTAACCCAAAGATAGACACAAAGTGCTGAAGTCATTCAGCAGCTCTGGAGAAAAGGAGTAGGTGACGTTTGGGGGTGGAGAGACAGGGGACCTCGGCCCAGTCTGAAGAAGTGTCTCGGACAGAAACGTCACCTATTCCTTTTCTCCTTAGGTCGGTATATGTGTCTGGTCTGCAGTATTTCCCATCAGCAAGCTGACATTAGCAACATAGCAACATTGACGGTGGCCGTTTTATTCCCTCCAGCCTATTCCACCATTCATTTCAGGCAGATCTATGACCATCCACTCGTACCTTCCTTACTTCACTTTAGACCAGTGGTTCTTAATCTTTTTTGGCACCAGTACGCGCGTACGCGAACAAAATACTGTATGTGGTATGTACCGTTGTTAGGTTCCTAAACATGGGCTCAACAAATTGATATGTTATTTGTGTCCCCTCCATGACCCCCGGCAAAGCCCCAAACGACCCCCATAGGGGGTCGCGGCCCCCAGGTTAAGAACCACTGCTTTAGACTTTAGAGGTGCAGCGTTGAAACAGGCCCTCTATTCCACGCCAACCAGGGGTCACCGCATGCACTAGTTCTATCCTGCGCATTAGGGACAATGGCGACACGGTGGTGCAGCAGTAGAGTCGTTGCCTTATAGCGCCAGAGATTTGCGTTACAGCTCTAGAGACTACCGGCGCTTCCGTACGGAGTTTGTTCGTTCTCCCTGTGACCGCGTGGGTTTTCTCCGGGTGCTCCGGTTTCGCCTCACATTCTAAAAATGTGCTGGTTTGTAGATTACTTGGCTTCTGTAAATTGTCCCCAGTGTGTAGGATGGGTGATCGTTGGTCAACTTGGGCCGAAGGGGCCATTTCCATGCTGTATCTCTTAAAGAGAAAACTAATGACCCAGAAGAGGATTCAGGGGGGCATAAGAAAAAGTGCAATTTTAAGAAACATCTTTGAATCCTTGGTTAATACATATGAATATCAGGACATGGGAAAACTTGCTCTTTGATTAACGGTACAAAATTCTTTCCATGAGTAAAAAAAAAATGTTTATTCGTATTTTGATTGGCACTGTGTATGGACAATTTGAGCTGCTTAGGACTCAATAGAGTAATGATGGAAACAAGGAACTGCAGATGCTGGTTTATTAATGAAATAAATTATAAATAAAGCCAACACCACCAGACTCAGGAACAGCTTCTTCCCGAAGATAGACACGAAAGGTTGGAGCAACTCAGTGGGACAGGCTGCATCTCTGGGGAGAAGGAATGGGTGACCTTTCGGGTCGAGGTCACCCATTCCTTCTCTCCAGAGATGCTGTCTGTCTCGCTGAGTTACTCCAGCTTTTTGTCATTCCATAAGCTAGAGTACTGTTCAATTCATCTCTACCCCATTCGGGACATTGGACTTTGTCTATGGAACTGATGCACTGCAATACGATATGATAAGATACGATAGAACTTTATTTATCCAAGGAGCGAAATTGGTCTGCCAACAGTAATAAAACACAAGATACCTGAAGTTAAAGTGACGAGTGGAAAGGATTGGGGATGTGCAAAGATTTTGTGGGAGGGGGGGGGGGGGAGAGAGTCAGTCTACCCCACGCCAGAAGGGGGAGGAGTTGTATAGTTTGATAGCCACAGGGGAAAAGGATCTCCTGTGGCGTCCTTTACTGCATCGTGGTGGAACCAGGCTGTTGCTGAAGGTAATTTTCAGGTTGACCAGTGTGTCATGGAGAAACATAGGAACAGAAAAATAGGTGCAGGAGTAGGCTACTTGGCCCTTCGGACCAGCACCACCATTCAATATGATCAGGGCTGATCGTCTAAAATCAGTACCCCGTTCTTGCTTTTTCCCCATATCCCTCGATTCCTTAAGCTTTAAGAGCTAAATCTAACTGGAGGGGGTGAGCTGTAAGCTGTAGGTCTCAGCATTGTCCAAGGGGACAATGCTGAGACCTATATTCTGCATTGTATCTGCCCCTTTGCTCTCTATTTGAACCTATACATGGCAATATCTCATCTGTTTACAGTACGGTCACAGTTTAAGGATAAGGGGGAAGTCTTTTTGGACCGAGATGAGAAAATCATTTTTTACAGAGAGTGGTGAATCTGTGGAATTCTCTGCCACAGAAGGTAATTGAGGCCAGTTCATTGGCTGGATTTAAGAGGGAGTTAGATGTGGCCCTTGTGGCTAAAGGGATCAGGAGGTATGGAGAGAAGGCAGGGATGGGATATTGATTTGGATGATCAGCCATGATCATATTGAATGGCGGTGCAGGCTCGAAGGGCCGAATGGCCTACTCCTGCACCTATTTTCTATGTTTCTATGTTTTGGGAGCAGCAAAGCTATTTTTTTTCTGTAGTATTTGATACATGTGACCATGATAAACCTAAACGTAATGTTCATAAGATCATAAGTGATAGGAACAGAATTAGCCCATCAAGTCTACTCTGCCGTTCAATCGTGGCTGATCTAAATTTCCCTCTTCACCCCATTCTCCTGCTGTCTCCCCGGAACAGAGACCTGGGAATTGTCCCTGTAAACTCAACGGTAAAATGACGCACAACTGTAATGCATTTCTGTAGAGTGACGGTTTAAAAGCTGGCCTGTTCCAGCACTCTGTGTTCAATCTACATTTACGGTAAGCATGGGGATTATTACCAGTTAACTGTCAAAACATTCCAGTGAAATATAATTTGCCGTTGATGGAAGAGTGTTTTTTGCTGTATGGAATAAAACTCCCATTAATCTGCTGAAGAGGCCCATAAATGGCAATTGTTGGTGGTAGCTGACATATCTGAGTTTGCAGTTAGTCTAAGACGGTTCTCCGAGCTCTGTTTTTCTTCTGGGAATCTATGTGATAGGCACAAAATGCCGGAGGAACTCAGCGGGACAGGGAACGTCTCTGGAGAGAAGGAAGGGGTGACTTTTCCATTCGAGATCCTTCTTCAGACTGGGCCTCTTCTCGAAAGGCCTCCACCCGAAACGTCGCCCATTCCTTCTCTCCAGTGACGCTGCCTGTCCTGCTGAGTTACTCCAGCATTTTGTGTCCACACCTTCGGTGTCAACCAGCATCTGCTGTTCCTTCCAACACATGAAGATCTTGTGAGGGCGCTCTTTTAGAGAGGAGGCAAGGAGCAGCGTCTTTATTCAAAGGGTGGCGAATCTGTGGAGCTCATTGTCACAGAGGGCTGTGGAGGACAAGTCAGTGGGTATTTTTAAGGCAGAGATAGACAGATAGATTCTTGATTTGAACTGGTGTCAAGGGTTATGGGGAGAAGGCAGGAATTGTGATCAGCCATGATCATAATGAATGGCGATGCAGGCTCGAAGAGCCGAATGGCCTCCTCCTGCACCTATTTTCTATATTTCTATGAAAATGGGATTAGGAGGCAGAGATCTGGCATGATTGAATGGCGGAATAGACTGGATGGGCTGCATGGCGTAATTCTACTCCTATAACTTGTGAACTTGTGAGTTCCCAAGGCAAGGCAAGGCAACTTTATTTATATAGCACATTTCATACACGAGGCAGACTCAAAGTGCTTCACATAAAAACATGTCATACAATAAAATGAAATAATAAAATGAAATAAAATAGAAGAATTAAAAGAAAATAAAGCAAAATTAAAAATGCATTATAAAAAGTGCAAAAGTTAAAAGTGCAATGTAGTTAAGATTTAGCTGAAAGCTAAAGTAAACATAAAAGTTTTCAGTCTTGTTTTAAAAATGGTCAAAGTTGAGGCAAGTCTTAAATCTTCAGGAAGTTTATTCCAGCTATTTGTTGCATAGTAACTAAATCCTGCTTTCCCATGTTTTGTATTTAATCTGGGAATCACTAACAGATTGGTCTCAGAAGATCCTAGAAGGCTTATATAGTGGAAGCATGTCAGTGATATACTTTGGCCCTAAACCATGTAGTGATTTATAGGTGAGCAGCATGAGATTGGCTCCCAATTGGGTGGCCACGGTGGCGCAGTGGTACAGTTGCTGCCTTACAGCGCTTACAGCACCAGAGACCTGGGTTCGATCCCGACCAGGGGCGCTGTCTGTACGGAGTTTGTACATTCTCCTCGTGACCACGTGGGTTTTCTCCAGGATCTTCGGTTTCCTCCCACACTCCAAAACTCCAAATAGATGAGACATTGGCTTGGTGTATGTGCAAAAGTGTCCGTAGTGTGTGTAGGATAGTGTTAGTGTGAAGGGATCACTGGTCGGCGCGGACCTGGTGGGCCAAAGGACCTGTTTCCATGCTGTATCTCTAAACTAAACTAAAATTAGACTAATGAAGAGTTTTGACTCAAAGCATCACCTACGCGGGGTATTGATTGAGGATGATCAGCCATGATCACATTGAATGGCGGTACTGGCTCGAAGGGCTGAATGGCCGACTCCTGCACCTATTGTCTATTGTCTATTTTTTTTCTTCAGCGATGCTGCCTGTCCCGCTGAGTAACTCGAGCATTTTGTGCCCATCTTCGGTGTAAACCAGCATCTGCAGTTCCTTCTTGCACACTGTATTTACTGTGGATGTTTATATTGGGAATTTGCAGCTTGTTCTCAACCGCTGTTACCCGCAGGCAGGCTTCATTTCGAGGGACACATACTTCCGATGCATCTGGAATTTTTATAAACAAATTCATGCCTTTCTTTACATTGTTTGACGGCACCAATGGAAAAGGAGTGTGCTGGATTTAATTTGCTGTTGTGAGTTTTCAAGTTCAGCTCCTGCACTGTATGTTGCCCGTCTGGGACCTTTAAGAGCTTTTAAAGTAGTTGCCCTTGGGCTGAAGCTGCCTGCAGAACTGAGAGGAGCGTGAGAGAGGAACCGTCTTATAAAAGCAAATCTGGAGGAAAGAGTTGGAAGAAATCTAATTGAGATGTGCATCAACTCTAAATTCTTGCACTGTCGTTAAGTGAACCCTTTTCTAACTCCTGCAGTTTAGTTTAGAGGTACAGTGTGGACGCAGGTCCTTCGGCCCACCGAGTCCGCTCCGACCAGCGATCCTTGTACACCAACACCATCCTACACACCAGGGGGCAATTTGCAATCTCAGCCGAAGCCAATTAACCTGCAAACCTGTACGGCTTTGGAAGGCGGGAGGAAGGCGGAATTCCCGGAGAAAACCCACGCGGTCACAGGGAGAACGTGCCCACTCCTGCACCGGTAGTCGAGGATCGATCTCGGGTCTCTGGCGCTGTGTGGCAGCAACTCTACCACTGCGACACTGTGCCACCCCTACTGCTGCGCCACCGTGCAGTTCGCCGCAGTGTAATCCAGCTGCATTTATCACAGCTGAAGCTATTGTTCAAACTTACTGGGATCGGTTAGCATGCGAGTTGATGCGCCCAGCAATTTAGCTGGGAGCGGACGGTCCACTTTGCACATTTTCTGCTCCATTGATTAGCATTCAGGGCTTTGTTCCGCTCACTGTGATCATTTCACCAAAGCTGAACTTCACTGACACTTTCAAACGTAAACTTGAATCGTACTTTCTGCCTGTCTGGGAATAGCCAAGAGTATCTTATTGTCGTATATCCCGAAATGGAACAATGGCATTCTTACTTGCAGCAGCACAACAGATATGTAAACACAGTACTCTGTAAAACCCATAATAAACAACAAAACAGCTTCATAGAGTGATACAGTGGAGAAACTGGCCCTTCTGCCCAACGTGCCCACACTGACCAACATGTCCCATCAACAATAATCCCACCTGCCCATATTTGGCCCATATACCTTTGAAACTATCCTATCCATGTACCTGTCCTAAATGTTATAATAGTACTTGCCTCAACCACCTACTCCGACATATACATATACATATACATATATATATATATATACACACCCACCATCCTTTGTGTAAAAAGAAAGTTACCCCTCATGTTCCTATTAAATCTTTCCTCCCACATCTTAAACCTATGTTTAAAAAAATCCAATACTTGTGCAAAGACAATGTTACAGTTTTCAGGCTCTTATACTTTCATCCCAATGGCAGGAGTGTGGGCAGGATGGTGTGGGTCTCTGATGATGCTGGCTGCCTTTTTGAGGCAGCAACTCCTGTAGATCCCTTAGATGGTGGTGAGGTCAGTGCCCGTGATGGACTGGGCCACTTTTTGCAGTTTTCTTCGCTCTTGGGCGTTCGAGCTGCCGAACTAGGCCGTGATGCAACCGGCCAATACCCTCTCTACTGTACACCTGTAGAAATGTGAGAGTATTTGTCGACATCCCAAATCTCCTCAATCTTCTAAGAAAAAGTAGAGGCGTTGATGGGCTTTCTTCATGATTGCATCAACAGTGCTGGGTCCAGGACAGATCGTCAGAGATCTGCATGCCCAGGAATTTGATGTTTTTGACTCTCTCCACCACTGTCCTGTCGATGAAGACAGTTTAGTGGATCCTCGAGCTTCATCTTCCAAACATAACGATCAGTTCCGTGGTTTTACTGGTGGTGAGAGCAAGGTTGTTGTTTTGGCACCATTCTAACAGTCGGTCGTTCTCTCCCCCCCCCCCCCCCCCCCCCCCCCCCCCCCCCCCCATACTCTAATTCGTTATTATCCGTAATTTATCCAACAATGGTGGTGTCGTAGGTGAGTTTGAAGATGGTTGGAACTGTGAGTATAGAATGAGTAAAGCAGGGGGCTGAGCACACAGCCCTCAGGTGCTCCTGTGCTGATTTTAGTTTAGTTTAGTTTAGAGATACAGCACGGAAACGGGCACTTCGTCCCACCGAGTCCGCGCCGACCAGCGATCCCCGCACATTAATACTACCCTACACGCACTAGGGACAATGTTTACACTTATAGAAACATAGAAATTAGGTGCAGTAGTAGGCCATTCGGCCCTTCGAGCCTGCACCGCCATTCAATATGACCATGGCTGATCATCCAACTCAGTATCCCGTACCTGCCTTGTATTTAACAAGCTAATTAACCTACAAACCTGCACGTCTTTGGGATGTGATAGGAAACCGAAAATCTCGGAGGAAACCCACGCAGTCACAGGGAGAACGTACAAACTCCGTACATACAGTGCCCGTAGTCGGGATCGAACCCGGGTCTCTGGCGGCACAAGCGCTGTAAAGCAGCAACTCTACCGCTGCGCCACCGTGCCGCCCTATACCATGAGGCGTTGCTGTTCAGTCGTACGTCTACCATGTAGGTATGTTACAAAACCTACCTGAATCGTGGCTGAGCATCTGCCCCACCCCTTGTGTGTGATTTTGGAGCTGTTTGGAGGGGGCGGGTTTAAAACCCGATTTTTACTAGGCTGTTCCAATCGCAGATGTTCAGCCTAGTAAATCATTAACGGAGAATCGCTGCAAGACCCGGTCCCAAAAGCTATTATTAGTTTTATAGGCCTCGAATAGTAGATTTAATAAATTTAAAAACTCTCGTTCAATTCGCAAGCTTTCGCAGCCCCAGGGTTTTATAAAGCAAACAATTAAAGGTATGTACCTTATTTTTACATTAAATGGGGCATGTATATAACCCTATAATTATAATTATCTATAACGAATAGCTCATTTTGGGCTTTTTATATCCCGCAGTATTTTTCTCGGCACTTGAGGGCACTAATCCAGCGCAATGTCAACGTTCTAAACCTGCGCGTTCACAGAAACCCACTAGAAAACCGATTTAAATGGGCATTTATTTACAGCAAATGAACACTAAATTCCTTCCATTTGGCCTATAAATTAATGTAAATTAGATATAAAAATCATGTTATATTGTGAATTATTTGTGAATAATCTTTGGACACTTAGGCTATTTAAAAATGTTAATCTTTCCTTAAGAAATGTGCTTTTGACTGTCAACGATCACAGCTTTTTTGTAATGCCCATTGAAAATCAATAGGGAACAAGATGCTAATTTCCGAGTATGAAAATGGTCATAACTTTTTTAATACTTGAGATATGAAAGTGAATTAGGTGTCAAATTAAACTTATTGTTATGCTTTATCTGATGGGATCAATTGCAGACTTGATTTTTTAAATCTCAAAATTTTGTAACATTGCTATACCATGGTTGGGGGTGGTAATTGGAGGCCGTAAAGGTGTGCAGAGCAAAGCAAGGTTCACACTTCCTCTGGAAGCATGGCCTGTGCGGCAAAGGCAACCCACTCTCTTTGAAAGATGACCACGTGTGAATTGGAATAGCAGTGTGTCAACTGAAAAAAGCAAGAGTCTTTGAAGCATGCAAGATGATCAAGAGGGACATGACTGTTGCGCGATCATGGGAGCAACATTTAAAGCAGATGTTCTGAGGATTTTCTTCTTGAGGAGGGAGGTGAATCTTTGGAATTCCCAACCCTGAAGGCTAGATCAGTAGAAGTATTTAAAGCGGAGGCAGACACATTATTGACAGATCGATGAATTTGAGGTCTATGGGGAACTAAGTTTTGGAAGCAGGGAGATATCATCCATAATTGTACTGATTGAGTAGACAGGCTAGAGGGGGCCAGATGACCTATTCCTGCTCTCATTTTTGTTGTGTTCACATTGCCTGGAGGCCCGCCATGATGGGTGGACAAGAATAACGAAGGAGTGTTGGAATTCACAGAGTACCAGAGAGAAGATTGATTTTCACAGAAGGCTGTGGAGGCAAAGTCATTGGGTATTTTTAAGGCGGAGATTGACAGATTCTTGATTGGTAAGGATGTCGGGGATATGTGGAGAAGGCAGGAGAATGGGGTTAGGAAGAAGAGATGGAGCAGCCATTTTTGAATGGCAGAGTAGAGTCGATGGGCCCAGAGCCTACTTCTCCTCCAATAACTTTTCCCAGGCCGACATTACCCAGCTTTGAGATCCAATTGCACATCAAGAACGGGTCTCACACCGGTCCCTCCTCCTACTCCCCTCTCTCATCAGGCAAGCGGAACAGAAGTTTGAAAACGCACACCTCCAGATTCAGGGACAGCTTTTTTCCAGCTGTTACCAGGCAACTGAACCATGCTATCAACAACTAGAGGCAGTCCTGACCTACCAACTACTTCTTTGGAGACATTCGAATGATCTTGAATCTGAGTTTAACTTGCACTAAATGTTATTCCCTTTATCCTGTATCTGTAAACTGTGGACGGCTTGATTGCTTTCATGTGCATGTTGGAAGGAACTCCAGATGCGCTGGTTTAAATCGAAGATCGACACATAAAGCTGGAGTAACTCAGCGGGTCAGGCAGAGAGAAGGAATAGGTGACATTTCGGGTCAATACCCTTCAAACCTAATCATGTATTGTCAAGTCTCGTGTTTTTGTTGTCGGGATAGCACGCAGCGAATAAGCTTTCCTCTGTATCTCGGTACACGTGACAATCATAATAATATCTCTCAAGTCTAAAGCCCACCTAAACATCCCTTGCATCATGAAGTCACAATGTATTTGCAAACAATACAAGTCTTTAAATTGAAATCAAATCCTGGACTACATGTTTTTAAAATGAACTTCCTGCAGCCACAGATGAAGTGAATCTTTGTACCAGAAGCACTCCGATAAGCTGGAAGCCTTTCATTCAGTCAATGTTCCCAGTATGTCGCTGATGGACTGATTCTATGTTTAAGAAAGAACTGCAGATTCTGGAAAAATCGAAGGTGGACAAAAATGCTGGAGAAACTCAGCGGGTGAGGCAGCATCTATGAAGCCAAGGGATGGGTGACGTTTCAAGTCGAGACCCTTCGTCAGACTGATTCTATGTGCTCTCGATCCCATTTTATTGCACCTGGTCCGAGCAAGGGGAAGCTCGCTGGTGCTTAATGGAGTGATTTATTTTAATGCTGCAAGCTATTTATGAGGGAGCTGTGTTACATAAAGCTTCTCCACAGCGTACGTACCAATCCTTGAGACGGGCATCTCGGGTTCCCAGGAGCTGCCATTGATTATTTTCAATGCGTTTGACGGATTAACAAAAAAAGTTATTGATCGTACAGTGAAGAGATCGTTCACCGTTCAGAGTTTCCCGTCTCTGCCGTGTTTAACTGCACCACCGTTGGAGTTATTTTTAACCATTTACTTTTTCCCAACCACCGTCACCCGTACACGAGTAGACACAAAATGCTGGAGTAACTCAGCGGCTGAGGCAGCATCTCAGGAGAGAAGGAATTTAAACCAGCATCTGCAGTTCTTTCTTAGACCTGTGCATGAGTTCTATCCTACACACTGGGGACAATTTACAGAAGCCAATTAACCTACTGACCGGAACGTGTGAGAAAATATTTTGTTTACAAGAATGATCCCAGGAATTCGGCCATTCGGCCCATCAAGTCTACTCCATCATTCGATCATGGCTGATCTATCTCTCCCTCCTAACCCCATTCTCCTGCCTTCTCCCCATTAGCACTGGCACCTGCACTAATTAAGAATCTATCTATCTCTGCTTTAAATATATCAATTGTTGGCCTCCACCGCCTTCTGCGGCAAGGAATTCCGCAGATTCACCACCCTCTGGCTAAAGACATTCCTCCTCATCTCCTCCCTTTAATTCTGAGGCTATGACCTCTGGTCCTAGACTCTCCCATCAGTGGAAACATCAGCTCCACATCCACTCTATCCAAGCCTTTCACTATTCTGTATGTTTCAAGCACAGCCGGTGCCTGGTTTGAGGTTTCAGGCAACTCTGCAGAGTTTGAATCTTTGAAAATAACTTTTTTACACAGAGAGCGGTGAATCTTGATGCAATTTATATTCTGAGATCGAGTTTGAATTAGAATGAATGGATTCATAGCACATGGATAGGACGGGTTTAGAGGGATATGGGCCAAACTCAGGCAAATGGGACATGTCGATGGGACATGTTGGCCGGTGTGGCCAAGTTGGGCCGAAGGGCCTGTTTCCATGCTGTATCACTCTATGAATCTATGACTGCCTTGCCTTTCTGCTTTCCAAAAGGCCAACAGGCAATTTTAAACAGACTTCCTTCATCCTCCACTCCACAGACCTTGATGACTCTAATTAAACGGTAAGGATGGAGAGGTTTGTTTCAAGAGTTTGTTTTCAAGAGAGATTTAGATTTAGCTCTTGGGGCTAAAGGAATCGAGGGATATGGGGGGAAAGCAGGAACGGGGGGTACTGATTTTAGATGATCAGTCATGATCATATTGAATGGTGGTGCTGGCGCGAAGGGCTGAATGGCCTACTCCTGCACCTATTTTTCTATGTCTCTATGTTTCATTGGCCCTGTGGTTGGTGGTTCCAGCAGTCTATGCTGAATATCGTGACTACGACCCTCCTTGAAGTTTTACATTCCAAGGTTGGTTTATGCGGTGGTCGTGTGGCTTTAGCACCTGCGGTTCACTTTGTGATCGTACAGATTACTCTCCCTCCCTTGTACCAGAGCGATTTGCACCAGGCACTGCAGGTGATGGAACAAGTGCTGCCCTCTTGTGGCAGTGTCCCCTCTCACTGAAAGGACTGGCATCTGAGTCGCCAGGGATTGTGGTTGTGCCGCGCACTGAGTGGCGGCACTTGCACTGTCTGCAGGGTTCATAAGTGATAGTACAGAATTAGGCCATTCGGCCCATCAAGTCTACTCCGCCATTAAGTCATTGGCTGATCTATCTCTCCCTCCTGACCTCATTCTCCTGCCTTCTCCCCAAAACGCTGGACACCCGTACTAATCAAGAATCTATCTATCTCTGCCTTAAAAATACCCATTGACTTGGCCTCCACAGCCTTCTGTGCTCTATGCTGCCTGCAAGGGTGAGTAATGGAGGAAGGATCATTGGGAGCACAATGGATACTGAAGGCAGAATGCCCTCTGTGGGTCAGTCTCTCAGCTTTGAGGATGACTCGCTTCCACTCCTGATGAGACTGATGTGGCTGAAGTAACCAATGTAGGACTCACAGACTCTGCCGTTGTTGGGGCAGGTGATGCTCAATGGGACAGGGGGGTTGCGAGGTGGTGTACTATCGACTTTCGGAGAGACAGCATGGAAACAGGCCCTTCAGCCCACCGAGTCCATGCCAACCAGCGATCACTCCGTTCACTAACACTACCTATACACTGAAGGGCCTGTTTCCATGCTCTATCTCTAAACTAAAGAAGATGGCAAGATGGCGCCTGCCTGCGGCGACTTTTGCGGAGCAAAATAATTTGAGGAAGGACATTCTTGCTATTGAGGGAGTGCGAGGGGATCTCATTGAAACATATAAGATTGTTAAGGGCTTCGGCACGTTGGAGGCAGAAAACATGTTCCCGATGTTGGGGGAGTCCAGAATCAGGGGCCACATTTTAAGAATAAGGAGTAAGCCATTTAGAACGAAGACGAGGAAACACTTTTTCTCACAGCGAGTGGTGAGTCTATGGAATTATCTGCCTCAGAGGGCAGTGGAGGCAGGTTCTCTGGATGCTTTCAAGAGAGAGCTAAAAATAGCAGAGTCAGGGGATATGGGGAGAAAGCAGGAACGGGGTACTGATTGGCGATGATCAGCCATGATCACATTGAATGGCGGTGCTGGTTCGAAGGGCCAAATGGCCTACTCCTGCACCTATTGTCTATTATCTATTGTCTATTGTCTGGCAATGTTTAAGAAACAGTTAGACAGGTACATAGATAGGTTTAGAAGGATATGGGCCAAATGCAGGCAAGTGTGACTAATGTAAATGAGACAACTTGGGCTGAAGGGCCTGTTTCCACACCACAGGACTGGGGCAAGCATTTGTCTAACTGTGAGATCAGGAATAGCATATATTCATCTGGGAAATCGACATTTCCCAGTCTGTTTTCCCAGGATTGGGTTGTTCTTGGGCCATTGTAAAGTTCAGCTTCCCACGGTTCCATATGAAGTGATTTATGGATACACCGGGATACTCCTAGTTACTCTTGTCATCCAAAGGGTTTGGTATAGATCAGAATTCTATCGAGGGTTCCCAGGTCGGTAAGATCATTGTCTCTTTCGGATGACACAGCAGGGCAGCGGTAGAGTTGCTGCCTTCCCGCGCCAGAGACACGGGTTCGATCCTGACTGCGGGTGCCGTCTGCACGGAGTTTGTATGTTCACCCTGTGACCGCGTGCGTTTTCTCTGTGTGCTCTGGTCTCCCACACTCAGAAGGCGTACAGGTTTGCAGGTTAATTAGCTTCAGTAAAAATTGTAAATTGTCCCGAGTGTGCATGATAGTGCCAGTGTGCGGGACGATCACTGGTGGACGTGGACTCAGTGGGCCGAAGGGCCTATTTCCATGCTGTGTCTCTAAACAAAACTAAGCTAAGTCTTTCCGTGTGTCAAGAGTGCCTGAAGGATTTTGCCCTGCAGGTTCTAATGTGAGCAGTGACCTGTGTAATGAATTCATCTGAAGATGAATGCAGAGTCAGGGTAGAGTCAGGGAATCAAACACCAGGGGACATCAGTTTAAGGTGAGAGGGGCAAGATTTAATAGGAACCTGAAGGGCAACATTTACACACATTTAATGGAGGCGGGCACGTGGAACAAGCTGCCAGAGGATGTAGTTGAGGCAGGTACAATCACAACATTTAAAAGACATTTGCACAGGGACACGAATGGAGAACTGCAGATGCTGGTTGACACAAAAGACACAAAGTGCTGGAGTAACTCTGGGTCAGGCAGCTTCTCTGGAAATGTGGATAGGTGACGTTTCGGATCGGGACCCTTCTTCAGTCTGAAGAAGGGTCCCGACCTGGTACATATATGGGATAGGTTCACAGGGACATGGGTCAAATGCAGGCAAATGGGGCTCGCTAACATTGGGCGGCACTGTGGCACAGTGGTAGAGTTGCTGCCTTAAGGGCCTGTCCCACATTCACGACGTAATTCACAACCTTTTTTACTCGTGGACATTTTTCATCATGGTAGAAAAAACGCCCCGGCCTACTTGATGCCACGAGTACCTACAACTAGCATCACGGCCTGCTACGACCTCGTGACGACCATGCTGCGACTATGAGTCAAGGGCAAACTCGGCAGAGGTCGTGAAAGGCCCTTTACAGCATCAGAGACTCGGGTTTGATCCTGACTACGGGTGCTGTCTGTATGAAGTATGAATGTGCTCCCCGTGACCTGCGTGGGTTTTCACCAGGAACTCCGGTTTCCTCCCACACTCCAAAGACGTACAGGTTTGTAGGTTAATTGGCTTCGGTAAAATTGTATCCCATCTTGGGAATTAACGTTGTGAACCTACGCTGCACTCCCTCAATAGTTTGGAGACCAAAACTGCACACAATACTCCAGGTGTTGTCTCACTCGGGCCCTGTGCAACTGCAGAAGAACCGCTTTGCTCCTATACTCAACTCCTCTTGTTATGAAGGCCAACATGCCATTATGTGCTGCTCTGAGCCACCATGCCGCGCTAATGTCAGACCCTATCCCAACTCATAGCAATATTGATATTGTGTTAAGCAGGAAAAATGAAGTCAATTTAAAGAGACACTGACCTGGCTCTGACCTTAAAACAATGATTAATTAATTGAACCTCATTAAGAGACATGCCAAGAAATGCTTGCTGATTCATGATTTCTGTGAGTGTTAATTGAATGATGACCAGTCAAGGATAAGTGATTAAATGAAGGCAGGGAAAGGATCTGTTTTGGCTCGTATGCAATGGTGTTGAATCGGATAAACAGAGTAAAAATTCTGTTAATCCTACACACTTGGGAATTTTGCACTGGATGAACAGATTTTCCAAACTACTGCTGCGTGCTGTTCCAATTAATATTCCAAAGAGTTTTCAATTAGTTTACTTGTAGATGCTACGCAGTGGTATACTAGACTTTCCATTCATAGTGGTATATTTATCGTGAGCTCGAGGTTACTTCTGGCCTTGCCCTTACCTTGATATTTTATAGATGTTTGCAAATAGATACTTAAGGGCGGCACAGTGGTGCAGCGGTAGAGTTGCTGCCTCACAGCGCCAGAGACCCGGGTTCGATCCTAACTACCTTGTACCTTCCGAAGAGTCCACCGGGACTATACTGGAAGCTGGACAATTAGTATACTGGGCAATTTTTTTGTTTTTTTACATTTATCAAGCCAATTAATTACACCAATGAACCTACAAACCTGTACGTCTTTGGAATGTGGGAGGAAACCGAAGATTTCGGAGAAAACCCACGCAGGTCACCGGGAGAACATACAAACTCCGTACAGACATGGCCCGTAGTCGGGATCGAACCCATGTCTCCGGCGCTGCATTTTGCTGTAAGGCAACAACTCTACCTCTGCGCCACCGGAACTGCGTGGGTTTTCTCCGGGAAGCTCCGATTTCCTCCCGCACTCCAAAGACGTACAGGTTTGCAGGTTAATTGGCTTGGTGTAAGTGTAAATTGTCCCTACTGTGTGTAGGATAGTGCTATTGTGTGGGGATTGCTGGTCAGCATGGACTCGGTGGGCTGAAGGGCCTGTTTCCTTGCTGTACCTCTAAACTAAACCGCATAAAACGAAATAAATAATGTTTCATTTGGCGGGATGCATCCAATTTTGAGGAGAATATGTAATGAATGAATCTAGATGTAGCTTTTGAGAAATTCCGGTGCATCCACAGGTTATACAGCAGAGAAACATGGACAATAGGTGCAGGAGTAGGCCATTCAGCCCTTCAGGCCAGCACCGCCATTCAATATGATCGTGGCTGATCATCCAAAATCAGTACCCCGTTCCTGCTTCCTCCCCATATCCTTTGATTCCGTTAGCCCTAAGAGCCATATCTAACTCTTTCTTGAAAACATCCAAGGAATTGGCCTCCACTTCGCAACTCTCTGGGTGAAAAAGTTTTTCCTCATCTCAGTCCTAAATGGCTTACCCCATAATTCTTAAACTGTGAGCCCTGGTTCTGGACTCCCCCAACATCGAGAAAATGTTTCCTGCATCTCGCCTGTCCAATCCCTTAAGAATTTTATATGTTTCTATTAGATTCCCACTCATCCTTCTAAATTCCAGTGAATACAAGCACAGTCCCGCATGGGCCATCAAGTCAGCCTTAAGGGCCTGTCCCACCTAACGTGGTCGCTTGAGCCGTACGGCCTCGCGGGGCCGGTCCCACTTCAATCGCTGGAGCTGTATGAAGTTGTGCAGGGCTGGTCCTGACATCGCGCGGGGTCCGAAAAACTGACACGGTTCAAAAATTCCGCGCGGCAACGACCTGCCGGCCCGCAGCCGCATTGAGGCCGTACGCATCGCCTCAACGGGCGTATGCACCGTCTTGACGCCGTACGCAGCGTCTTGACGGCGTACGCCTAGCGCAAACTTCCCGCGGACTTCGCTCAAACTTCACGTCAACTCGTACGGGATCACTCGACCTCCGTGCGGCCCCCGCTTCCGATTTGGTCGTGCTTGCCGCATGCAGTCGCATGCTCGTGGGACCCATATCTGCCCAATTCTAATTAGTTCTCCCACATGCGGCAGTGGCACTTTGATGGCTGTTTTGGCCATTGGCCTGAGGTCCAGGTTTAGATGGAGAGAGGGCTTGGGGGCTATGGCAAGGGGTCAGATCAGTGATTGAAATCAGTGGCCGTGGTGATGTGAGAGAAGGCTGTGCTCAGAGAGATGTCTGCCAGAGGGATTGGGTTTCGGATTTGGTAGGGGAGGGGGGGTAGAGGATGAAGTTGGAAATTGGATAAATGTTGGGAGATGAGGAACCTGTTGCAAGGGGTATCTCGACACAAACCCACGTGTGATGAAAATCGCATTGAGGTGCAAGGGTGGATTTCTCTAGGAATTGGGAGAAGATGACACACAAGGCCGCCAGAGATCAGGGTGCTGTCTGTGTGGAGTTTGCACGCTCTCCCGGTGACTGCGTGGGTTTACTCCGGGTGCTCCGGTTTCCTCCCACATCCCAAAGGTGTGCTGGTTTGCAGGTTAATTGTCCTCTGTAAATTGTCCATAGTGTGCAAGGAGTGGATGAGAAAGTGTGACGGGGTCGGCATGGACTCGGTGGGCCGAAGAGCCTGTTTCCCTGGTGAATCATACAATCAATCAATCAGCACGTTCTTACTCCAGACAATGTCACTGTTGAATTGCAACTCACTAGAAAGCAAGCACACTTTTAGTTCATCTTTTGTTTTACCTTTAAAACGTGTCTCTCAAAGGTGTTATCTACAGAACTAAGATTAAAACTGTCCAATTCTGATTGCTGTGGTGAAGGTGGTTTCTGCCTAGAGGTGTCAGCCTAACGATAGGATGGTAGCGACTAATAAATCAACTTTCCTGCAGCAATGCCTGAAAGACTAGCAGCCACGAACAAGCTAACTTGTCTGAAGAAGGGTCTCGACCCGAAATGTCACCCATTCCTTCTCGCTAGTGATGCTGCGTGTCCTTCAGAGTTACTCCAGCATTTTGTGCTCGCTTCGATTTATACCAGCATCTGCAATTCTTTCCTAAAAGAACAAGCTAACTCTGCTCCCCTTCATTCCCCTTCTCTCCTTTTCGTTGCATTTCGTTGTCTCTGTACTGTACACTGACAATGACAATTAAAATTGAATCTGAATCTGATCTCCTGTCAGTCACTGCCCTACAATTCATCGCTCTGTTAACCTAACACTACAGAATTCCAAATGTAAAATCCTCTGCCTGTTCTAACTGGCATTTAAAAAAAAAACTCTGCAAAGCTTCCACTTCATTAAGTGAAGCATCAATTGTTTAGTTTCGAGATTAAGATTCCGAGGTGCAGTGCTGAAACAGGACCTTCGGCCCACCGAGCCCATGCCGACCGGCGACCTCCCCCGGTCCAACCGCACTATCCTGCACACACTAGGGACAATTTACAATCTTTACCCAAGTCAGTTAACCTATACAATCTTGTACGTCTTTGGAGGAGACTGGAGCACCCGGGGAAAACGTACAAACTCCATACCGACAGCACCCGTCATCTGGATCAAACCTGGGTCTCTGGCGCTGTGAGGCAGCAACTCCTCCATTGCGCCACCGAGCCGTTCCAATTCTCAAATTGCTTGAACTAAGGGGGACCACGAATGGATTGTGCTAAAAATGAGTTATGTTTATACTTTGGGACTTAGTCGCGCCCTTTATGTGGCGGCTCTTTGCATACCTTGGCTACGCAAAACAAGGAATATCACTGTGACTTGTCGCATGTGACAATAAAGTGTCATTCATTCATCCAAATATGTCAGTATATTTATGTTAGTTTGAGGCTTGATGGTGAACAAATTAAGAATGTAGGCTCCCGGAGTGAAAACTAATCTGCTGGTGATACCCGGAGGGTCAGGCAGCATCTGTGGAGGGAAATAGATAGTCGACCTTTTGGGTCAAGACCCTTCGAAAGTGTGCAAGAGATATGGCCAGAGTGTAAATTGGTGAAGGGATGGGTTGGGCAAGAGCTGGGAAGTGTTAGGTGGATCTAAGTGCAGAGGGGTTGCTTGGCAGATGGAGTTAGGTGGGGAAGAGAAGGGTGGGGACAGTAACAGAGATCGGGAGGTGATATGTGGAGACAATAAAGGGCTGCGGGTTATGGGATCCGATCAGAAAGAGTGGAACTAAATGTTATCAGAATCATACTTTATTAGCCAAGTATGTTTTGCAACATACGAGGAATTTCATTTGCCATATATTCATACCAATAAAAAGCAACAAAATACATTTTAACATAAACATCCACCTCAGTGACTCCTCCACATTCCTCGTTGTGATGGAAGGAGAAAAAAAGTTCAAATCTCTTCCCTTCTTTGTTCTCTTGCGATCGGGGGTCTCGAGCCTTCCGTTGACGGGATGATCTTGGCTCTCGTAGCCGGCGGCGTTTGGGGCCCCCCACGTCAAGCTCCCGCATCTGAGGGGGAAGGGGGGGGGGGGGGGAAATCTCAGCTCTCCCGTGCCGGGCGATCTGACCCCGGGTCGGGACTGGTTGAAACCTTCTTCGACATTTGGAGCTTCCCGACATCGGTCTCTACCCGAGACTGCAAGCTCCTCGATGGTGAAATGCGCAGGCCGCGTTTGGAGCGTTGATCCCAGGCAAGTAATCGGCTCCGATGGTAAGGGAGTGTTGTAGGCAGATGGGAACTATGGAAGGAGAGGATGGGGGACTGACTCATTGGCAGAGTTCTGTGGGTGATGAGCAGATGGGGTAGGTGAGGGGAAAGATACTGGGTAATTGGAGGGGGGTGGGGGGGTGAAAAGACCGTGATGAAGACTTTGGTAGATCAGAAGGAGAAAGCACCAGGTTCAACATTAGCTTCTTCCCAATTATCATCAGGCTCTTCAACTCTACACAGCACGAACCCTAACTCCATCTGCCTGAAGAATGGTCCCGACCCAAAACATTACCCATCCTTTTTCTCCAGAGATGCAGCCTGACCCGCTGAGTTACTCCAGCATTTGTACTCATGCCAGCTAATGTTGGCATATTATATTATTTGGTCTAGATATTTCTAGCAGTGTTATTTTGGACACTTGGGGGGGGGGGGGGGGGGGGGGGGGGCATTTGATGCACAGAGGGGCTTGACATATGAGTTTATTGGACAGGGAATGACTCAGACCAGGCACAACGACAAGTACACGATTGCGATCCAGCCATCCATGGTGCACAGATAGAAGGCGAACTGCAAGACAACCAATTCAGGATGTCCATCTTGGAGTGTCTGGAGCAGATGGAAAGGCGAATGTCGGAGATGGCATCTCACCAACACCACCAGCAGACTGGAGGGGGAGGATTGGGAGGAGGAAATGGAGGAGGGGGTGGCAACAATCAGGCGCAGGTATGGTACTTTGTAAAATCCTTGCATGCTGAAAACTACCGGATAGCCATTGCTATGTGTGAAACGCACAACCCATTCGCACAGTCCAAGTTCACGGACAATCAGATAATGACCATTAAAGTTTAGATGTTAATCCAGGGATATTTAAAAATAAATTGGATAGTTATATGGACGGGAAAGGAATGGAGGGTTATGGTCTGAGCGCAGGTATATGGGACTAGGGGAGAATACGTGTTCGGCACGGACTAGAAGGGTCGAGATGGCCTGTTTCCGTGCTGTAATTGTTATATGGTTATATGGTTATAAGTTTAAAAGAGTGGAGCGATGGTAATGCGTGGTTGCAGGTCCACTTCTGTGACCGGCTCACAAAGAGCCGCCTGCCTTGGCCGCCATCTTGGAGTTTTATTTGAATCTCGGCGACTGTAATGAGCAAGATTTCGTTTGCATTTGGTTCTGTGTATCAGGGTTAAGACATGAGATGTACGATACGGTACGATAGAACTTTATTTACCTCAGGAGGGAAATTGATCTGCCAACAGTCATAAAAACGCAAAATACATGAAACATGAAATGAAAGTGACGAGTGGAAAGGATTGGGGATGTGCAAAGATCAGGGGGGGGGGGGGGGGGGGTCAGTCAACCCCACGACTGAAGGGGAAGGAGATGTACAGTTGGATGGCCGTAGGGAAGTAGGATCTCCTGTGGCGATCGGTGCTGCATCTTGGTGGAACCAGTCTGTAGTTAAAGGTGCTCCTCAGGTTGACCAGTGTGTCATGGAGGGGGCGAGCTGTATTGTCCAAGATGCTACGCAGTTTGAGGAGCATCCTCCCTATCAAGACCACCTCCCATGAATCCAACTCCACCCCCAGGACGGAGCCAGCCTTCCTGTTGAGTTTGTTGGGGTCCGCAGCCTTCGCCCTGCTGCTCCAGCACAACACAGCGAAGAAGGTGGCACTGGCTACCACCGATCAGTAGAACATCTGCGGTATCATACAGCAGACGTTAAAGGAGCGGAGCCTCCTCAGAGATTACAGCCGGCTCTGTGGTGGGAGGGTTATTTTATGTCTACATTTACATTGGCAATTTCATTATTTTCCTTTGGTTGCTTGAAATTGGATGGTTATAGCACCATTTAAACCTAAAAATCGACCTGCTTAAAACATTGATCTATAAAATAAATAACTGGAAGTCATAATTGGACTGGGTCAAGTGCTGTGTTAACAGAAACTTTGCTCTTCAGTTGAGGCCTTTCTGGCAATGGTAGACATGACAATGACTTCTCAACTCTTGGCCAAAATTTATCTTGCATCTGAAATTGTTAAAAAAAATGAATGACCGTTACGAACATCATGACGTTGCAGTTTTTATAAGCTTGCTCTGGGCAAATTGGCTTCTAAAGTGCTCATTTGGTTGTAACGTCCTTTGGGACAACCAGTGTGCTGCATAAATGGAAGACTTTCTCTCTCCATGCTCTGTGTTTCTTCTTCTTTCCAAATTAATCCCAGTTCATAAGTGATAGGAGCAGAGTTAGGCCATTTACTGAAAGTAAGCATGCAGGTACAGCAGGCAGTGAAGAAAGTTGCGAGAGGATTTGAGGTCCTACTGCAGTTGTACTGGGCCCTGGTGATACTGCACCTGGAGTATTGTGTGCAGTTTTGATCTCCTAATTTGAGGAAGGACATTATTGCTAATGAGGGAGTGCGGCGTAGGTTCACCAGGTTAATTCCCGGGATGGCGGCACTGACATATGATGAAAGAATGGGTCGACTTGGCTTGTATTCCCTGGACTTTAGAAGGATGATCTTATAGAATCTTACAAATTATAGAATTGTATCTTATAGAAACATACAAAATTCTTAAAGGATTACAATAGACAATAGGTGCAGGAGTAGGCCATTTAATGCGATCATGGCTGATCATCGCCATTCAGTACCCCGTTCCTGCCTTCTCCCCATATCCTCTGACTCTGCTATTTTTAAGAGCCTTATCTAGCTCTCTCTTGATTGGGCAGGCTAGATGCAGGAAAATTGTTCCCGATGTTGGGTGTCCAGAACCAGGGGTCACAGTTTAAGAAAAACGGGCAGGCCATTTAGGACTGAGATGAGGAAAAACATTTTCACCCAGAGCGTTGTGAATCTGTGGAATTCTCAGCCACAGAAGGCAGTGGAGGCCAATTCACTTGATGTTTTCAAGAGAGAGTAAGACACAGCTCTTAGGGCTAACAGAATCAAGGGATATGGGGAACAAAAAGGAACGGGGTACTGATTTTAGATGACCAGCCATGATCATATTGAATGGCGGTGCTGGCTCGAAGGGCTGAATGGCCTACGCCTGCACTTATTTTCAATGTTTCTACAGTATGTTTCTTTTTGGCCCATTAAGTCTACTGCGCCATTCAATCATGGCAAAAGGAACTTCTGTTGTGATTATACATAATCTTTAGTTCCCTTTAGGTTAGAATAAAAGCAAGGCTGTAATTGTGAGCGTAAAATAGTACTTTGGATTTTAGGAAGCATTTTTATTGTGCTATAATGTGCAATAAACGTTTGCAGAGATACACATAGCCACAATTCATCGTGCCGACACCACAAGGCGCGAGCATCATTAAGTGTAGGAAGGAACTGCAGGTGCTGGTTTACACTGAATATAGACACAAAATGCTGGAGTAACTCAGCGGGACAGGCAGCATCCCTAGAGAAAGGAATTAGGTGAGGTTTTGGGTCGAGAGCCTTCTTCAAGGGAGAGGGAATTGAGAGATTCCTAAAGGGTCGAAGGGCTTGTTTCCGTACTATATCTGAAAGAAAAGGGTCTGCACGGTGGCGCAGCTGTAAAATTTCTGCCTTGCAGTACCAGAGACCCGGGTTCAATCCTAACCATGGGTGCTGACTGTATGGAGTTTGTACATTCTCCCCGTGACCCACCTGGGTTTCCTCCAGGTGCTCCGGTTTACTCCCACACTCCAAAGACGTACAGATTTGTAGGCTAATTGGCGAGGTAAAATAGTGTTAGTGTGCGGGGATTGCTGGACGGCGCGGGCTCGGTGGGCCGAAGGGCCTGATTCCAATACAATACAATACAATACAATACGGTTTTATTCGTCACATCGCACATAAAGTGCAAGTGAAATGAATTTGCCAGCAGCGGTACAATGATAAAGAACACACAATACACAATAAAACATTTAACACAAACATCCACCACAGCATTCATCACTGTGGTGGAAGGCACAAAGTTTGGCCGGTCCTCCTCCATTTTCCCACGTGGTCGGGACCTCAACCCTCCGCAGCTGTTGCTGCGGGCGTCCAGATGTGCAGACAAGGTAAAACGGCCTCACTGTATCTCACAAAGTAAACTTAAACAAATGAATGAAAGGTGTGCAAGAGGACAAATCTAAGTTCTCCAAACCACAAGGCTCCCTATCATCCCTCTCATGATACCAATCCTTATTGGTATCATGAGAGCAGTGCTAAACTACTGTCCCTACCTACATTGGTGACCCTCGGACTATCCTTGATTGGGCTTTGCTGGATTTACCTTGCACTAAACGTTATTCCCTCATCATGAATCTGTACACTGTAAATGGCTTGATTGTAAATATGCATTGTCTTTCTGCTGACTGGTTAGCATGCAACAAAAGCTTTTCACTGTACCTCTGTATACGCGACAATAAACTAAATTGTCCAACTGTTATTGTCATCCATTTCAAATAACATCGTGCTCTCTACTGACATCCCTTCAGATTCAGTACTCTGACATTAAATAGGAAGACTCTTCAATTATGCAACTCTTCCCCTTTTTATAATTGGGCACTTCATCTCTGTTTTGTCCTGACAGGACAATAATAGTGCAGCATTAATAAATGAGCTCATTTATTATCCTGATCCTCATTGAAATAAGAAGTGCTGATCTGAGTGTTTAGACCAAAAGCTGATAATGTACCTGTGTGAAAATGCTTTGATGGTGAGTGCATTGATGGGGACTCTGGCCTTTTAAATTGGTTCAATTCGAACTCGACCAAACGATACAGGTTAATTTACCAACTAACAAAGGCAACCAAACATATAAGGGGGCAAGTACATCCACTTGAATAGAATGGATGTGGAGAGGATGTTTCCACTTGTTGGAGAGTCTAGGACCAGAGGCCATAGCCTCAGAATAAAAAGATGGTCCTTTACGAAGGAGATGAGGAGGAGGGATTTCTTTAATCAGAGGGTGGTGAATCTGTAGAATTAATTGCCACAGTTGGCTGTGGAGGCTGTCAATGGATGTGTGTAAGGTAAAGATAGATAGATTCTTGATTAAGGTGTCAGGGGTTATGAGGAGAAGGCAGGGTTATGGAATTAGGAGGGAGAGATGGATCAGCAGTGTTTGAATGACGGAGTGGGCTTGATGGGCCGAATGGCCTCATTCTGCTCCTATCACATGAACTTATGAAGTACTGGTGTGAATGATGAAGGACAGATATAATTGCCACTAAGGCGAGATCATCGGGTCATAGAGTTGTGCAGCACCAAGACAGTCCCTTTGGCCCATCACATCAATGCTGACCACTATGCCTATCTGTACTGATCTCTCTCTGGAATCTTCAGCATTACTGTTCTGATTGTGGAGAGAACAAAATACGAGTTTTTCTAATTGCATTGTTCATATGCTCATAGGTTATAGGAGCAGAATTAGGCCATTCGGCCCGTCAAGTCCACTCCACCATTCGATCATGGCTGATTAACTCTATTAATCCCTCCATTAACACCATTTATCCCTCTTAACCCCATTCTCTCGCCTTCTCCCTTGACACCTTTACTAAATGTTAAAGGTGAGGAAATAAGTTGGTTTGACTGAGGATCAAACATGTCCAGTGGCTTTCAGATTGGTGAGAGAAGGTCATAAGTGATAGTAGAATTAGGCCATTCGGCCCATCAAGTCTACTCCGCCATTCAATCATGGCTGATCTATCTCTCCCTCCTCACCCCATTCTCCTGCCTTCTCCCCATAACCTCTGACACCCGTACTAATCAAGAATCTATCTATCTCTGCCTTCAATATATCCACTGACTTGGCCTCCACAGCCTTCTGTGGCAAAGCATTCCACAGATTCACCGCCCTCTGATGAAATAAATTCCTCCTCATCTCCTTCCTAAAAGAACGTCCTTTAATTCCAAGGCTATGGCCTCTAGTCCTCGACTCTCCCACTGGGGGAAACATCGCACGTCATTGGGATGCGGTGGGAAACCTGGAGAGCCCGGGAGAAGCCCACGGGGTCGCTGAAAGAATGTGCAAACTCCACACAGGCAGCAGATCAAACCCGGGCCTCTGGCACTGTGAGGCAGCAGTACTGTGCCATCCTGAGTGGTACAGAATGAAACTGTAGACTTGATGGGCTGCTAAACCTGGCTTCTGCAACAAACGGCCCAGCCTGAACTCCAGCACTGGTAGCAAAAACAAAGAGAAATGTGCATGGCTTTGTGTTGTACAAGACCTCCTTCCTGACATCAGTGATTTAAGTGCAGGAGAAAAGGCTTTCATTCCATCCTGCTAGGCTTTCCTTTCTGATTAAAAAAAAAGCACTTTACACTGCAAATTGACTTTTATGGATTACTTCCTGGCTGAGATTTGTCATAATCCTCTTGTTGTTGAGCATAAAATATCTCCCGGACATTCCCAAATGCTGGTTAACATTGTGCTGCCCTCCCACGGAAGGGATGAGTTAACCCTCATCTCTTCTCACTCAAACCGCCCCCTCCCCAGGTACTTTCCCCTGCAACACCTGTCCCTATACCTCCCCCCGCCCTCAACTCCATCCAAGGACCCCGACAGTCTTTTCAGGTGAGGCAGAGGTTCACGTACCTCGTCCAACCTCATAGAAAAACATAGAAACATAGAAATTAGGTGCAGGAGTAGGCCATTCGGCCCTTCGAGCCTGCACTGCCATTCAATATGATCATGGCTGATCATCCAACTCAGTATCCCGTACCTGCCTTCTCTCCATACCCCCTGATCCCCTTAGCCACAAGGGCCACATCTAACTCCCTCTTAAATATAGCCAATGAACTGGCCTCAACTACCCTCTGTGGCAGAGAGTTCCAGAGATTCACCACTCTCTGTGTGAAAAAAGTTCTTCTCATCTCGGTTTTAAAGGATTTCCCTTTATCCTTAAGCTGTGACCCCTTGTCCTGGACTTCCCTAACATCGGGAACAATCTTCCTGCATCTAGCCTGTCCAACCCCTTAAGAATTTTGTAAGTTTCTATGAGATCCCCTCTCAATCTTCTAAATTCTAGAGAGTATAAACCAAGTCTATCCAGTTTTTCTTCATAAGACAGTCCTGACATCCCAGGAATCAGTCTGGTGAACCGTCTCTGCACTCCCTCTATGGCAATAATGTCCTTCCTCAGATTTGGAGACCAAAACTGTACGCAATACTCCAGGTGTGGTCTCACCAAGACCCTGTACAACTGCAGTAGAACCTCTCTGCTCCTATACTCAAATCCATTTGCAATGAAAGCTAACATACCATTCGCTTTCTTTACTGCCTGCTGCCCCTGCATGCCTACCTTCAATGACTGGTGTACCATGACACCCAGGTCTCGCTGCATCTCCCCCTTTCCCAATCGGCCACCATTGGGAGGCCAGTTCATCTACCTGTATCCGCTGTTCCAGGTGTGGACTCCTGTATATCGGTGAGACCAAGCTCGGCGATCGTTTCGCTGGTTCAGATAGGTTTTGCCGTTCAGTCCGCCGAAACCTATCTGATCTCTCGGTTGCTAAACACTTTAACTCCCCTTCCCATTACCACACCGACCGTTCTGTCCTGGGCCTCCACCATTGTCAGAGTGAGGCCCAGCGCAAATTGGAGGAACAGCACCTCATATTTCGATTGGGCAGCTTACACCCCAGCGGTATGAACATTGACTTCAAGTAACCCTTGATTCCCCTCTCTCTCCATCCCTCCCCCACCCTAGTTCACTGACTAGTTTCACCGTCCTCCTGGTTAATTTTATTGTTTGTACGCCTCGTTGTCAGCTTCCCCTCAGCCAATAATGAACCGTTCTACATTTCCTTGACCATTGTCTGCTTTGATCTGTCGTGTTCACACCTTACCCATCCGCATCTCGAGTCTCCCTCTCCCCTGAGTCTGAAGAAGGATCTCGACCCGAAACGTCACCCATTCCTTCTCTCCAGAGATGCTGCCTGTCCCGCAGAGTTACTCCTATATTTTGTGTCTCTCTTCAAACTAATTCTATGTTATCCAACTTTCGTATCTACTCCCGACACACCAAGGGCTATTTGCAGAGGTCAATTAGCTTTCAATTCCACATGTCTTCGACATGTTTGAGTGGGTTCACATATGATGAGCATTTGTCGGCACTGGGCCTGTACTCACTGGAGTTTAGAAGGATGAGGGGATGGGGGGAAACCTCATTGAAACTTACCAAATAGTGAAAGGCCTGGATAGAGTGGATGTGGAGAGGATGTTTCCACAAGTGGGAGAGTCTAGAACCAGAGGCCGCAGCCTCAGAATAAAAGAACGTATCTTTAGAAAGGAGAAGAGGAGGAATTTCTGTAGTCAGAGGGTGGTGAATCTGTGGAATTCAATGAGTATTATCCTGTTCACCAGGGACAATTTATAATTTCTAGAAGTCAATTGACCTACAAACCTGTATGTCTTTTGAGTGTGGGAGGAAACCGGAGCACCCGGAGGAAACCCATGCAGTCATGGGGAGAATGTACAAACTCTGTATAGACAGCACCCGTAGTCAGGATCGAACCCAGATCTCTGGCGCTGTGAGGCAGCAACTCTACCCCTGCTCCACCGTCATCTTGATAAGTCAAACCTCTAAACTGCAACCCTGGTGTAGGTGAGAGGTCGCAGAGCAAGCAGTGCCTTTCTTTTGAGCAAAAATAAATTTCAGAAGGAACTCAGTGGATCAAGCAGCATCTGTGGGTGGGAAATGGCAGGACATTGCAGGTTGGGACCCTTCTTCAGATGGTGACTCCAGCACCTGCTGTCTCTTGTGCCTTGCACATTATTTGCTGCTGAGCAAGCGGTCCCCTTATACACTGCTGACCAGATTTACTTCAGACTCTAAACTTTAGGGTTACAGCGCGGAAACGGGTCCTTCGGCCCGGCGAGTCCGCGCCGACCAGCGATCCTCCGACATAAACACCAACCTACACATTAGGAACAATTTGCAATGTTACCGATGCCAATTAACCTACAAGCCTGCACGTCTCTGAAGTGTGGGAGGAAACCGGAGCACCCGGGGAAAACCCACGCAGTCACAGGGGGAGAACGTGCAAACTCCGTACAGACAGCACCCGTGGTCAGGATCAAACCCGGGTCTCTGGCACTGTGAGGGAGAAACTCTCCCGCCGCGCCCCCCCCCCCCCCCCCCCCCCCCAAGATTGTTGAACTCATTGTTATGATTGAATTTATTATTATTTGACTTCTTGGCCTTATAGATGAACTTATTTGTCCCGACCCAGAAAATGTCCCTCTGCTAACCATGCCTTTTAAGACAAAAATGACCTCATTCTCGGAACAATCGCGGAGAGAGAGAGAGAGAGAAAAAGAAATTGTTTAGAGTCAGCAACAACCTAATGAATCGGGAGCTTTGTTGTCGAGCCTGGAGGGAAATAAATAAATAAGTCACTCAGTTAAATTTGTCTTGCTAACATTTTCCATCGCTAAATAATACTGCTGCTTGCTCTTGGCCTAATCTGTGCTAAGGTTACAGCTACAGATCCACAAGCTTTGGCACAAAGGCTGCTCTGTATGCTTGAACTTGCAAGGGGTTTTTTTTAAACTGAATTTTCCATTGCATCGTGCCAGTCTGATGTGTACTGAATGGTTTTTCACCGACCACTTGTAACCCTTGGAAAATAAAACTCCAGCAGGATGTATTGGAGTCGTGAACAAAAAAACAGCTTCCACATAGAAACATAGAAACATAGAAATTAGGTGCAGGAGTAGGCCATTCGGCCCTTCAAGCCTGCACCGCCATTCAATATGATCATGGCTGATCATCCAACTCAGTATCCCGTACCTGCCTTCTCTCCATACCCTCTGATCCCCTTAGCCACAAGGGCCACATCTAACTCCCTCTTAAATATAGCCAATGAATTGGCCTCAACTACCCTCTGTGGCAGAGAGTTCCAGAGATTCACCACTCTCTCTGTGAAAAAAGTTCTTCTCATCTCGGCTTTAAAGGATTTCCCCCTTATCCTTAAGCTGTGACCCCTTGTCCTGGACTTCCCTAACATCGGGAACAATCTTCCTGCATCTAGCCTGTCCAACCCCTTAGGAATTTTGTAAGTTTCTATAAGATCCCCTCTCAATCTCCTAAATTCTAGAGAGTATAAACCAAGTCTATCCAGTCTTTCTTCATAAGACAGTCCTGACATCCCAGGAATCAGTCTGGTGAACCTTCTCTGCACTCCCTCTTTGGCTATAATGTCCTTCCTCAGATTTGGAGACCAAAACTGTACGCAATACTCCAGGTGTGGTCTCACCAAGACCCTGTACAACTGCAGTAGAACCTCCCTGCTCCTATACTCAAATCCTTTTGCTATGAAAGCTAACATATCATTCGCTTTCTTCACTGCCTGCTGCACCTGCATGCCTACTTTCAATGACTGGTGTAACATGACACCCAGGTCTCGCTGCATCTCCCCTTTTCCTAATCGGCCACCATTTAGATAATGTCCTTCCTCAGATTGTTTTCCTGTTTTTGCCACCAAAATGGATAACCTCACATTTATCCACATTATACTGCATCTGCCAAACATTTGCCCACTCACCCAGCCTATCCAAGTCACCTTGCAGTCTCCTAGCATCCTCCTCACAGCTAACACTGTCCCCCAGCTTAGTGTCATCCGCAAACTTGGAGATATTGCCATCAATTCCCTCATCCAGATCATTAATATATATTGTAAATAGCTGGGGTCCTAGCACTGAGCCTTGCGGTACCCCACTAGTCACTGCCCGCCATTGTGAAAAGGACCCGTTTACTCCTACTCTTTGCTTCCTGTTTGCCAGCCAGTTCCCTATCCACATCAATACTGAACCCCCAATGCCATGTGCTTTTAGTTTGTATACTAATCTCTTATGTGGGACCTTGTCGAAAGCCTTCTGGAAGTCTAGATACACCACATCCACTGGTTCTCCCATACCCACGCTACTATTTACATCCTCGAAAAATTCTATAAGATTCGTCAGACATGATTTACCTTTCGTAAATCCATGCTGACTTTGTCCAATGATTTCACCACTTTCCAAATGTGCTGCTATCCCATCTTTAATAACTGACTCTAGCAGTTTCCCCACTTCCGATGTTAGACTAACTGGTCTGTAATTCCCCGTTTTCTCTCTCCCTCCCTTCTTAAAATGTGGGGTTACGTTTGCTACCCGCCAATCCTCTGGAACTACTCCAGAATCTAAAGAGTTTTGAAAGATTATTACTAATGCATCCACTATTTCTGGAGCTACTTCCTTAAGTACTCAGGGATGCATCCTATCTGGCCCTGGGGATTTATCGGCCTTTAATCCATTCACTTTACCCAACACCACTTCCCGACTAACCTGGATTTCACTCAATTCCTCCAACTCCTTTGACCCGCGGTCCCCTGCTATTTCCGGCAGATTATTTATGTCTTCCTTAGTGAAGACGGAACCAAAGTAGTTATTCAATTGGTCCGCCATATCCTTGTTCCCCATGATCAACTCGCCTGTTTCTGACTGCAAGGGACCTACATTTGTTTTAACTAATCTCTTTTCACATATCTATAATGTGTCCACATATGTCCTCCTCTGCTGGTCTCTGAATTTCTCCCAGTCCTCTGGTAGGCTGCTTTTTCTGGCTAATTTGTACGCATCATCCTTCGTTTTGATATTATCCCTGATTTCCCTTGTTATCCACGGATGCACTACCTTCCCTGATTTATTCTTTTGCCAAACTGGGATGAACAATTTTTGTAGTTCATCCATGCAGTCTTTAAATGTCTTCCATTGCATATCCACCGTCAATCCTTTTAGAATTAATTGCCACATCTTGTGGCGTTGTGTAGAATTGCTGCGTACTTTAAAAAAAAATCGGCGCAGACCCTTTGTGCTCCAGTTTGACTTAGCTTAGTTCGGTTTAGAGATACAGTGAGGAAATAGGCCCTTCGGCCCACCGAGTCGGCGCCGACCAGCGGACCCACTAGGGATAATTTACATTTATACAGGGCCGGATTTACGTACAAGCTTCACAAGTTTAAGCTTAGGGCATCGAGATCTAGTGGCGGCCT
This sequence comes from Leucoraja erinaceus, assembly GCF_028641065.1. Lineage (NCBI taxonomy): Eukaryota > Metazoa > Chordata > Chondrichthyes > Rajiformes > Rajidae > Leucoraja > Leucoraja erinaceus. The sequence continues at coordinate 13,080,308 of NC_073384.1, read as the reverse complement.
CCGCAGGGCCAGATTCACCTATAGGCTTCATAGGCTGATTGGGAGGGGCCTTACATAGGGGATTGTGAGGGGCCTCACAAGTGGAATAGCCTAGGGCCTCTCTTCATCTAAATCCGGGCCCTGCATTTATACCAAGCCAATTAACCTACAAAACCATTAGGTCTTTGGAGTGTGGGATTAAACCGAAGATCTCGGAGAAAATCCACGGGGAGATCGTACAAACTCCGTACAGACAGCACCCGCAGTCGGGATTGAACCCGGGTCTCTGGCGCTGTGAGGCAGCATCGTGCTGCGCTGTGCCACCGTGCCGCGCCAAGGCTTCGACTTCTTTCTCAGTTGGGTTTCTTCACCAGAAGCTTGAATGTTGCCTGCAGAAAGTTTAGTTTCAGTTTAGATAGACATTGCAGCGATGGTGTCTGGAGTAACTCAGCGGGCCAGGCAGCATCTCTGGAGAAACAGGATGGGCGACGTTTTGGGTCGGGAGCCTTCTTCAGGCTGAAGATTTAATTCAGTTTCGGGATAAGGCCCACCCACCGGGTCCACACTGCCCATCGACCTCCCGCTCACACTAGATGTTGTAGGAGCAGAGTTAGGCCATTCAGCCCACCGAGTCTACCCTGCCATTCAGTCATGGCTGATCTATCTTTCCCTCTCAACCCCATTCTCCTGCCTTCTCCCCGTAACCTTTGACGCCCAAACTAATCAAGCAAATGTCAATTTCCACTTTAAAACTACCCAATGACTTGGCCTCCATAGGCATCCGTGGCAATGAATGCCACAGATTCATAACCCCCTGACCAAAGAAATTCCTCCCCATCTCCTTTCTAAAGGCATGTCTCTAAAGGTATATCTGAGAGTGCGCCCTCTGGTCCAAGACTCCCCCACTAGTGGAAACATCCCCTCAACTATCCAGATCTTCAATTATATAGGAAGTTTCTGTGAGATCCTCCTCATCCTTATATACTCCAGCGAGTACAGGCCCAGAGCAGTGAAAGGCTCATCATTGTTAACCCACTCATCCCCGGGATCATTCTCGTAAACCTCCCCTGGACCCTCCCCAACACCAGCACTTCCCTTCTCAGCGTTCCATGTTATCCCACTTTTTCACCCACCTTAGTGTGAACAAAATCCAGAGGCGAATTTACCCACAAACTTGCACGTCTTTATGGGTCATGGAAGAAAACCGGAGCGCCCGGAGGAAACCCACACGGTCGCAGTGAGAGCGTGCCAACGCCACACAGAGACGGCACCTGAGGTCAGGATCGATCCCGGGTATCCGGAGCTGTGAGGCAGCGGCTCTACCCACTGAGCCACAGTTCCCAGGCTTTGCCCACGGCGCCCTCTCGCTGCGACTCCCATAGAACGAGGCTCCATTTCAGATTATACTGACAGCGAAGGTAGGGGTGGACAGGATACTGACAAGATGTCCTGCTCTTCTTCCTCCCCAGTGCCAGAAGACACAGATGCAGGAAAAGGCCATTCGGCCCCTCGAGCCAGCACCACCATTCACTGTGATCATGGCTGATCGTCCACAATCAGTAACCCTTGCCTGCCTTCTCCTCATTGATTCCGCTAGTCCCTAGAGCTCTATCTAACTCCCTTTTAAATTCATCCAGTGAATTGGCCTCCGCTGCCTTCTGTGGCAGAGAATTCCACAAATTCACAACTCGCTGGGTGAAAACGTTTTTCCTCATCTCACTTTTAAATGGCCTCTCCTTTATCAGACCCTCAGCAGTTTCACAGGTTGTCCAGAGGGCGGTGGCTCTGACAGTACAGCAGCCCCTCCGTGCTGCGCTGCAGGGGACTGATCAACCCCCACCCATCGTCTCAATGATCCTGATGGCGCCCAGACTTATTTCTCCGCTCTGCACCTGCTCCACAATGTATTTGTTTCATGTCATTTGTGTGTGTGTGATGGGTTTTTACGACAGTTGGCAGATCAATATCCCTCCTGGGATAAATAAAGTCCCAGCGTATCCTCGCATTAAACTCTCCTGCTCCCCAATAATTTCCCATCCCATCTTCTCAGCCGCTACAGCAGCCTGAACCGAAGCTCAGGCACGGTGGCGCAGCCGTAGAGTTGCTGCCTTACAGCACCAGAGACCCGGGTTCGATCCTGACCCCGGTTTCTTTCTGTACGAAGCACCGTGATGTGTCTACTGATGAAGTTGGCTCATTCCTGGGACACTTGGATCCCATGACAGTTTGCAATGTGACTCCTGGAGATTCTTAGCATTGGCATTCTTAGTTTAGAGACACAGCCTGGAAACAGGCCATTCGGCCCATCGAGTCCATGTCGTCCACTCAGCACCCATTCACACAAGTTCTATGTTATCCCACTTTCTCATGTATTCCCACTCACTACACACTTGGGGCAATTGTACAGAGGCCGGTTAACCTGCAAACTCGCACCTCTTTGGGATGTGGGAGGAAACCGGAGCATCCTGGGCAAACCCACGCGGTCACGGGGAGAACGTGCAAACTCCGCACAGACAGCACCCGAGGTCAGGATCGAACCCGGGTCTCTGGCGCTGAGAGACCTGAGTTTCATGGCGCTGTGCCTCTACCAGTTGTGCCAGTGTGCCGCCTACTACATTCTTGCAATGAATGTGCATTTATTAATGGAATTAATGGAAGCTGAATAATCCCCTAACCACTTAGTTTATGTCCCAGAATTACTTTGAGTTGGCGCTTTGTGTTAGGTCATAAGGTCAGAAGTGATAGGAGTAGAATTAGGCCATTCGGCCCATCAAGTCTACTTTGCCATACTATCATGGCTGATCTATCGCTCTCTCCTGCCCTTTCCCCATAACCTCTAACACCTGTACTAATCAATAATCTATTTACCTCTGCCTTAAAAATATCCATCCTGTTGCAAGTAATTCCACAGATTCACCACCCTTTGACTAAAGAAATTCCTCCTCATCTCCTTCCTAAAGGAATGTCCTGTAATTCTGAGGCTATGACCTCTGGTCCTAGACTCACCCACTAGTGGAAACATCCGCTCCACATCCACTCTATCCAAGCCTTTCTCTATTCGGTAAGTCGCAATGAGGTCCCCCCCTTCATCCATCTAAACTCCAGCAAGTAGAGGTCCAGTGCTGTCAAACGCTCATCATATGTTAACCCACTCATTCCTGGGATCATTCTTGTAAACCTCCTCTGGACCCTCTCCAGAGCCAGCATATCCTTCGGCAGATACGAGCCCCAAAACCGCTCACAAAATACTCCAAATGCGGCCTGGCCTGTCCAGTGCTTTTTCGAAACTCTATCTCCGGGTGAATCGGGTTTGTGTTCCAGATAAACACAACCATTCGTCATTCTGTTTAATGTCAGGTCGTGTGTACTAACTGTTAATTCCCAGCAGTAAACTGTGGGTTACACTCTAATAAACCTGCTGTTATAAACATCATTAATCTCCTGGTGTAAACCATGGTCATGGAGTCCACTGACATCTGTATCTTCCAGGAGATGTGCGGGACAAGTTGTTTTACACAGAGAGAGATGTGGAAAACGCAGCCAGGAGTTGGGGTGGCAGCAGATAAGATAGTGGTGTTTAACAGGCCGGTAGATAGGCATATTGATATGCAAGGGATCGGAAGGATACCGATATGTGCAGGCAGATAAAATTGATTCATCTTGGCATCGTGATCGGTAGATTTAAGGTAAAAGGGACAAAGTTTACAGGAGGTGTTTCACACTGAGGGGCGGTGGGTGCCTAGAACGCACTGCCAGGGATGGTGGTTGTGGCCGATACGATAGACATTTAAGAGACTTTTGAATGGGCAAGTGGATATGGAGGGATATGGATTATGTAGAGGCAGAGAAGCAATGGTCTTGGCCTCATGTTCGGCACAGACATCGTGGGGCGAGGTGCCTGTTCCTGTGCTGTAAATCTCTTTCAAGAGAGAGTTAGATTTAGCTCTTATGGGCTAAAGGAATCAAGGGATATGGTGAAAAAGCAGGAACGAGGCACTGATTTTACAGCCATGATCATGTTGAATGGCGGTGCTGGCTCGAATGGCCTACTCCTGCACCTATTTTTCTATGTTTCTATGCTAGACACAAAATGCTGGAGTAACTCAGCGGGACAGGCAGCATCTCTGGAGACCACGAATGGGTCGAGACCCTTCTTCAGAATGCTGAGTTACTCCACCATTTTGTGTCTTTCGTTGATTTAAACCAGCATCTGCAGTTCTTTCCTACCCGCTGTAACTCTCTCTGTTCTTTGTTTACCAGAATGATGCCTGGACTAAGGGGTATGAGCTGCAGGGAGAGGTTCGACAGACCGCGATTGTTTTCTCTGGAACGCAGGAGGTTGCGAGGAAGGCCTGATAGAAGTATACAACATATTGCGAGGGATAGATAGGGTAGTCAGTCTGAACCTTTTTTTTCCCCAGGGTGGAAAAATCAACTACGATAGGGCATAGATCTCAAGTGAGCGGGACAAAGTTTAAAGGAGATATTTGGGGCAGGTTTTATTTTTACACAGAGGGAGCTGAATGCATAGAACGTGTTGCCAGGGTTAGTGGTTGAGGCAGATACGATCGTGGTATTTACGAGACGTTTGGATCAGCACATGGTTATAGAGGGATATGGATTATGTACAGGCAGAGAGGGATTGGTCTTGGTCTCATGATCGGCAGCATCTCTGGAGAACATGGATAGGTGACGATTGAGTCAGGACCCTTCTTCAGACTGATGCTGTGTGACAGGCCATGTCTACTCCATCATTTTGTGTCTATATAGCAACATAGAAACATTGAAAATAGGTGCAGGAGGAGGCCATTCGGCCATTCGAGCCAGCACCGCAATTCATTGTGATCATGGCTGATCGTCCCCAATCAATAACCCGTGCCTGCCTTCTCCCCGTATCCCTTGATTCCACTAGTCCCTAGAGCTCTATCTAACTCTCTCTTAAATCCATCCAGTGAATTTGGCCTCCACTGCCCTCTGTGGCAGGGAATTCCACAAATTCACAACTCTCTGGGTGAAATCTCTGGGTTTTTTTCTCACCTCAGTCTTAAATGGCCTCCCCTTTATTCTACGATTGTGTGGCCCCTGGTTCTGGACTCGCCCAACATTTTTCCTGCATCTAGCTTGTCCAGCATCTTTGGTATAGACCAGCATCTGCAGTTTTTTAAATTAAACCTGCACGTCTTTGGAGTGCGGAAGTAAACCGGAGCACCCGGAGAAAACCCAGGCATTCACGGGGTGAAGGTACAAGCTCCCTAAAGGCAGGATCGAATGCGGGTCTCTGGCGCTGTAGGGCAGCAACTCTACCACTGCGCCACCGTGCTGCTCCATTGCTGGAGTTGCTGCGCGGAACCAAGAGTCACGCACGGCGCTGCCTGGGGAGGAAGTAAGTCGGGGAACCAGTAGACATGAGGCACTAGATGTGAGACCAACACTGATTCCCATGGGGAAATAAAGTGAATCGGAGCATACAGTTACTCTGAATGTAAAAAGAACTGGAGAGCCAAGCATTTTGAGATTGTCATACTGCTAGTAATCCCCGGTGAATTTAAATAAACAAGGCTTGTCAAACCTCATTGAACCAAGAGATGAATGGAGGCAGACTCCTCATTATGAAGAATTGAGCACCTTCCAAGTTCAATGAAGATTGAATGGCAAAGCAAATGAGATGATGTGTGTGTACATTATTCCAAAAAAAAAAAGGCAGTGGATTATTCTGACCCCAACTGAGCTCGGGACCTGAGATTAGTGTTGCTTCTTGTGCGTGTTGGTGGAAATCGGGCCTCGACGTGAGCGCTCTTTCCCAACGAGAGCTGTGCCAGCAGAAAGCTGGAAAAGAGAGTGGGGCCGGACAAAGCCTGAGGAGTGATAGGTGGATACAGGGGAGGGGAGGCGGGGGCGGGAAATAAGCGACATAGGCTGGAGTTGAAAAGGAGACAAAAGGGGGTCGGACAGGGACTGATGAGGAGGAGTGAAATGTAAAGCTGGAAGGAAGGGTGTAGGTGGAAGAGAAGGATATAAAGGAGTCGGGGGACTCTGGGATGGAAGATGAGTACAGCTATATGAAGGAGGGGAAAGGAGAAGGGTGACTTGGTACAGTTGGTAGAGATGATTCACATAGAAGATTCGTCATCCACAGTGCACAGATTCAGGATAAAGGGAATAACGTTTAATACAAGATAAAGTCCAGTAAAGTCATAAGGGCTTAAGTGATAGGAGTAGAATTAGGCCATTCGGATCATCGGGTTCAATGATGGCTGATCTATCATTCCCTCCTAAACCCATTCTCCTGCCTTCTCCCCATAACCTCTGACACCCGTACTAATCAATAACCTGTCTATCTCCGCCTTAAAAATATCCACTGACTTTGACTAAAGATATTTCTCATCATCTCCTTCCTAAACGAACATCCTTTAATTCTGAGGCTATGACCTCTAGACCTAGACTCTCCCACTAGTGGAAACATCCTCTCCACGTCCACTCTATCCAAGCCTTTCACTGTTCTGTATGTTTCAATGAGGTCCCCCTCATTCTTCTAAACTCTGATTAAAGGTGGTCCGATGGTCTTCATTGCTGTGGATAGTAGCTCAGGACCTCTAGTTGTTGGTTGGTTGGTTCAGTTGCCTGACAACAGCTGGGAAGAAACTGTCCCTGAATCTGGAGGTGTGCGTTTTCACACTTCTGTATCTCTTGCCTGATGGGAGAGGGGAGAAGATGGGGAGTGACTGGGGGTGGTGAGACTCATCCTTGATTATGCTGCTGGCCTTGCCGAGGCAGCGTGAAGTGTAGATGGAGTCAATGGGAGGGAGGTTGGTTTGTGTGATGGTCCAGTCTGCGCCCACAATGCTCTGCAATTCCTTGCAGTCTTGTGTGGAGGTGTTCCCAAACCGTGCCGATTATGGAGTCACTCACGGAGGGACCATTCAGAAGCACGATAGCTGAGCGGACGAAGGTTTTTCTTGAGTCTGGCGGTGCGTGCATTCAAGCATCTGCAGGGAGAAGAAGGAATCGCTGGGGTGGAACAAGCCTTTGATTACGTTGATTGCTTTTCCAAGGCAGCATGAAGTTTAGACGGAGTCAGTGTGAAGGAAACAGGATGAGATGGGAGAATGCAGAGAAGAGCAAGAGCAAGAGCAAGCCCACGTGGCAGTGATGGGTGAAGGAAGCAACGATTAGAATCACAGAGGACGTTGTAGGAACCCTCCATCCATGCGTGTGGGAAGCAACTGCAGATGCTGGTTGATACTGAAGATAGACACAAAATGGCTGGAGTAACTCGGTGGGACAGGCAGAATCTCTGGAGAAAAGGAATGGGTGATGTTTTGGGTCGGAAACCAAAAGTCTGCAGATGGGTTCTGACCCAAAACGTCTCCTATTCCTTTTCTACCGAGATGCTGCCTGACCCATTGAGTTACTGCAGCATTTTAGTGTTCATCTTCATCCATACGTGGTCTCCAGTCAGCACACAATGCAGTCCCATTCCCCCAAATACAGCCTGGAAACAGGCGCTTCGGCCCAACTTGCCCACACCGGCCGACATGTCCCATCTACACTGAGAGAATGGAGCAGCTGGGCTTGTACACTCTGGAGTTTAGAAGGATGAGAGGGTATCTCTTTGAAACATATACGATTGTTAGGGGTTTGGACACAGTAGAGGCAGGAAACATGTTCCCGATGTTGGGGGAGCCCAGAACCAGGGGCCACAGTTAAAAAATAAGGAGTAAGCCATTTAGAACGGAGACGAGGAAACACTTTTTCTCACAGAGAGTGGTGAGTCTGTGGAATTCCCTGCCTCAGTGGGCGGTGGAGGCAGGTTCTCTGGATGTTTTCAAGAGAGAGCTAGATAGGGCTCTTAAAAATAGCGGAGTCAGGGGATATGGGGAGAAGGCAGGAACGGGGTACTGATTGGGGATGATCAGCCATGATCATATTGAATGGTGGTGCTGGCTCGAAGGGCCGAATGGCCTACTCCTGCACCTATTGTCTATTGTCTATTGTCCCACCTGCCTGTGTTTGGCCCACATCCCTCCAAACCTGTCCTACCCTAACTTGCATCTGCTATCCAATTCCCCTTCCATCGCTCTGGTTGCCTCCGCTTCCATCACCCGCCCAGGCAGCAAGTTCCTGCTCATGACCAGTCTGAGTCCAAAATACATCTCCCACACATGCTGCCCCCCCCGTACTCTGTGCCAACTGACTGCGCCTATTGTAGCGGCAGGGCTATAATTGTCTTGCAATGATGCGATGATCCACAATTAGGTTCGGAAGGACAGCGGCAAAAGAATGGTGTGAAAATAATAAAGGGAGGGTGTTATTTTCACCATAAAAAGTTTGTACGGTGGGAAATGTAGAGAGGAAACACGAGCAGGAGAACAAACAGAATTCACCGAAGTGCGAAGAGAAGCGGAATTGCGTATTGTGTATTATTATTCCATTAAGGCACAAGTGTGTTATGTTGCTGAAGCTTCAACTGGCCTGACCTGTTGTTAGAAGTTGTCACAAGTTTCATTATCCATTGAAGGTAGGCACAAAATGTTGGGGTAACTCAGCGGGGCAGGCAGCTTCTCTGGAGAGAAGGAATGGGCTGACGTTTCGGGTCGAGACCCATCTTCATTGTTTGTCGTTGCTGCTCAGGTCCTGCCCTACACTCACACACGCCCTTGCCGTTCTTCAGACTGAGAAGGGTCTCGACCAAAAAATGTCACCTATCCTCTCAGTCTGAAGACGGGTGTCGACCCGAAACTTCACCCGTTCCTTCTCTCCAGAGACGTTGCTTGTCCCCCTGAGTCACTCCAGCATTTTGTGTCTATCTTCGGTGTAAACCAGCATCTGCAGTTCCTTCCTACACAGAGAGCAGTTGGCCTGTTGTGGTGATAAGGCAAATGGAGATGGGTACAAGTCATTTTCAGAGACAAGGATTCATCGGTGCCATCGCTGAACTCTCGATGCACTTCATTATGGCCTTGATACTTAAAAACAGCCAAAACCCTGCAGAGTGCCAGACATTTATGCCAATTTGTGTGAGCAGCCTATTAACTTGTTGAACTATTCCTTGCTGCAATGCCATCAGTGGAAGTACCTCATGTGCAGGAAGGAACTGCAGATGCTGGTTTACACCGAATATGCACACAAAACGCAGGAGTAACTCAGCGGGAGAGGCAGCATCTCTGGAGAGAAAGGAATGGGTGACGTTTCGGGTCGAGACCCTTCTTCAGACTGAAGAGTCAAGGGAGATGGAGGCACAGAGATATGGAAGGGTGAGGAGTGAAAATGAGACATCAAAGGGGACGAAGCTCATGGAAAATGTAGAATAGATCATTGTTGGCTAGGGGAAGCTGTCCTCGTATTGGTCTGACAGAGATCTCTGACCTGAGCCCCAGGGGAACCTATTTTTACAGACAATTTACAGGGATATATATATATATATATCTCCTTCAAGCCAACACATGCCATGACCAGCCAGGTTAATCGTTCTGGATTTTGAATTAGAGTAATCAGTGTTTGATTATTGTTTGTCACGTTGCCGTGGATACCATTCATACCACTCTTCACATGGTGATAATGCATCGGTAAGCTATTGGGATTTTATTCTCTCCCTCCTCCTGTTTTTCATTCGGCTTCTCCTCATCATCAATCTCCTGAAGGAACTTGAAGTCCATCCTGCGACTTGCTGCATTGGTGCGGTTGTGGGGGTTTAGTTTAGAGATACAGCATGGAAACAGGCCCTTTGGCTCACCGAGTCCGCGCCGCCCAGCGATCCCCGCACATTAACACTATCCCACACACACTAGGGACAATTTACATTTATACCAAACCAATTAACCTACAAACTGCACGTCTTTGGAGTGTGGGAGGAATCCAGAACTCCCGGAGAAAACCCACGCGGTCACAGAGAGAACGTACAAACTCCGTACGGACAGCACCCTTAGTCAGGATCGAACCCGGGTCTCTGACGCTGTAAGGCAGCAACTCTACCGCTGCGCCACCGTGACACCCTGTTCTTTCATCCCGCTTCAGGTAACGCGCTGAACAGGTGGACCTGGGCGCTTCTGAGGCGGAGGTTGTCTCCTCCTTGCTACCTGTCGCAGGAGTTGCACCTTGCTGCAGACCTGTGAACCTCGCAGCAACACAGCAGGCAGGTGAAAGGTGCAACATGGCTTTCAGATGAAGTGCTTTCAGCACCAAAGACCCAGGTTCAATCCTGACCGGGATGGCACGGTGGCGTAGTGGTAGAGTTGCTGCCCTACAGCGGACGAGACCCGGGTTCAAACCCTGCCATGGTGGCACGGTGGCTCAGCGGTAGAGTAGCTGCCCTACCACTCCACACACCGGGGTTTGATCCCGACTGCAGGTGATGCCTGTAGTATGGAGTTCTCCCCGTGACCGCGTGGGTTTTTCCCGGGTGCTCCTGTTTTCTCCTACATTCCGAAAACGTACAAGTTTGTAGGTCAATTGGCTTTGGTAAAATTGTAAATTTCAGCGTGTAGGATAGTACTAGTGTATGGGGTGATCACTGGTCGGCGCGGACTCGATGGGCCGAGAGGCCTGTTTCCACTCTGTATCTCTAAAGTCTAAAGCTGTCTGAGTGGAGTTTGCGTGTTTTTCCTGTGTCCGCTTTGGTTTCCGCCTGCAATGTTCCAGTTCCCTCCCAAAGATGAGCGGATTGGATATTGACCACTTGTTCTAGTGTGTGGGTGAGCGGGGAACGTGGATCGGTGACATGTTGGGACAAGGCCCTTCTTCAAACCGAAGAAGGGGCCTTACCCGAAAACATCACCTATTCACATTCTCACCCATGGAATGTTCATTTTGTTCACCCATGTAATGTTGCAATTAGATACAATTTTGTGATGGTGCAGTTCAATGGGTATTTATTGTCACATATACAATTAAATATTACACCGTGGAATTTATTTTGTGCATAATGCCGTCGCCTCCATGTTTTATCGCCATTTCACGGCAAAGATCCTATAGAGCACTCCTGCTAAATGCAATGAGCTGATGTGTAGTACGCAACGAAACGGAATGTGGGCCTTTTTTTCATCCATTTCTGTAACCAGACCCGACCCGACTCATAGTGTAATCAACGTTGCGGGGGAACAGCTTGTGTTAATAAATTAAAATTCTGAAAATGAGGAGAAAATTTTTACCAAATAACTTTTATTTTTACGAGAATGTTTCCGTAACCAGCTTCCGTCACCGCATTAGTATCTTTGCTCCGCTATGGGATCTTTGGTGCGGAGACGGAAGCCGGTTTACGGAAATGGGGCCTAAAGTTATCCATGAATCTGTCCTTGACCGTACTATGCCTTTTTTTCGTCGAGTGATCTATCTTGCTCGATATTGGATCTTTAGGTTCACGGTCCCATCCTGGCCGAGCGTTGCCGTGGTGACCTCCGCTGCTGCTCCACTGCTGTAGGCCGAGTCCTTGTGGAGCGGTGCCCGGAGCATGGTCACAGGGAGAACGTGCAAACTCCACACAGACAGCAGCGGAGGGTCAGGATCGAACCAGGGTCTCTGGCGCTGTGAGCAGCGGCTCTACCGGCTGCGCCACTGTGCCGCTGAAATCTGTGGAAAATATCTTCTACAGTGCTCTGTAGAAAAGCTTAAATGCTGACTATCTGCTCAAGCTGCTCTTGAAGCTGAAATAATCAATGCATGTTTCCTCAAAACATGCTCATAAACTAGATTTGTGTCTTTTTGCTCTTTGATGTCTGCTTATTTTATGTAAGTATCCTGCCCTTTGATGAATTCAAACTGGTGTCTCATGAATTTTTCATTTGGAATTCCTATATTTAGAATCTTTTTCTTTGTAAAGGAGACTAAAGATAACATTCAAGTATCACTGAAGATAGACACAAAATGCTGGAGTAACTCAGCGGGACAGGCGGCATCTCTGGAGAGAAGGAATGGGAGACGTCTCGGGTCGAGACCTTTCTTCAGACTGAGAGTCGGGGCTAACACTATTCTACACACACCGGAGGCAATTTACAATCCTACCAAGCCAATTAACCTACTAACCTGTACGTCTTTGGAGTGTGGGAGGAAAACGGAGCATCCGGAGAAATTCCATGCAGGTCATGGGGAGAACGTACAAACTCCGTACAGACAGTGCCCGTAGTCAGGATGGATCCCAGGTCTCTGGTGCTGTAAGGCAGCAACTCTACCGCTGCGCCACCGTGTCGCCTTGGCTAATGAAATCCTGCTGCTAATTGAACATCAGTGTAGTATCTGAGAATTGAATCATTTCCCTGATTACAAACTTGCACCAAAAAGTCAGTTAGTGTAGAATGGTGCTGTGTGGATTACCAGGTAATGAGGTAGATTAAAACAGCAGAACTCATTTAATCGAAAGGCTTTTCATCTCACGAGCATCTACTGAGCATTTTAATTCTCCCTGCCATCTAGCACTTCTGTTCCCATGTTAGTATAGGACAGGTTTGGAGGGATATGGACCAAGCGCCGGCAGTTAGGACAAGTGTAGCTGGGACATGTTGGCCGGTGTGGGCAAGTTGGGCCGAAAGGCCTGTTTCCACACTGTATCACTCTATGATGTTATGATCCTAGTACAAAAAAATGTACCAATGTAGACATTTAGGCTGCGATATTTATTAATGTCACTCGTGTTCAATGGGTTATATGGAATAGCAGGGATGGAAGTGGTGCTGGGCGTAAACTAGATACAATCTGGAAAGTACATGCCTCACGGAACTGCTCCTGATGATTACAAATATCTTTGCTGCAGGAGCCTTTCCTTTAATCCTGCTGAGTGCAGTTTGTGTCCAACTGTGACACTTAATCAAATAGCTATGTCACGTGAATGCAATCCAATAAGTCAGGCTTTTGTTTTTAACTGCACTCATGTATCAATTTGAGAGCGGTCGAGAGATGATAAAAAAAACAAGGGAAAAGAGTCTTTTTCGAGCAATTCTGGATATAAATAGGCAGTCGTGCTTCATGCGAATGTCTTGTTGACGCCATGTACGAATCCTACGTGGTATGATATGTGGCAAGTTGTTAAAAATAACCAGAGGTCTCCGATGAATAAGTTCTTGGTTTAAATTGTGATGTTCGGGGCGGCACGGTAACGCCGATATAACGTTGCGGCCTTAAACCGCCAGAGACCCGGGTCCTGGTTATGGATGGTGTCTGTATGGAGTTTGTATGTTCTCACCGTGTCCTGCGTGGGTTTTCACCGGGTGCTCTGGTTTCCTCCCACATTCCAAAGGCATGGATTTATGGAACAAGCTGCCAGAGGAGGTAGTTCAGGCTGGGACTATCCCATCGTTTAAGAAACAGTTAGACAGGTATATGGATGACAGGTTTGGAGGGTTATGGACCAAGTGCTGGCAAGTTGGGACTAGGGTAGCTGGGACATTGTTGGCCGGCAAGTTGGGCCAAAGGGCCTGTTTCCACACTGTATCACTCTATAACTCCATGGCATGCAGGTTTGTACGTTAATTGGCGTTTGTAAATTGCTCCTACAATTACAATTACAATTTAGTTTATTGTCATTTGAACCTCAAATGAAGTTCAAACGAACAACCAAAATAAACAATTAACAACCAACATAGTTCACACAAATATCCATCACAGTGAATCTCCTCCTCACTGTGATGGAAGGCAATGTCTTGTCTCTCCCCTGCTCTCCATTCTTCTCCCGATGTCAAAGCCCCCAGCAGGCGATGGTAAGTCCTGCGGTCGTTAAAGTAGCGCCGGGCGATGTAAGGCCCTGCTCTGGGTCGTCTTCAACCCCGCAATTCGGGCGGGAGAAGTTGCCGTTGCGGGAGCTACGAAAAGTGGTCTCCCACCAGGGACCCGCGAGCTCCCGATGTCACCGTCCACCGGGCCGGCTGTTGGAGCCTCCGAAGCTCCGGGGTCGGGCCGCAGCCGTGCGCCACCACAGCTCTCCACGCTCCGAAGCCGGCCAGCTCCACGATGGTGAGTCCGCAGGCGCCGCTACTGGAGCACCCAGGTCGTTCCAGTTGGAGGCCGCCCCACGGTGCAAGGCCCCAACGACAACGGAGACCCGACATGGAAAAGGTCGTGCCCCCCGTACAGGGAAGAGATTTAAAAGTTCCCCACGCCCCCCACACATACACAGTTTATAACAATATATAAACCACTGCAAACTATACACTCAACGGGACAAAATTAACAAAGACAGATGGACTGCAGAGTCCGCTGCAAACATCGGTTGCGCCGCCTCCACCTAGCGTGTAGAATAGAACGACGTGCGGATGATCGCTCATCGGCGTGGTCTCAAAGGGACTGTTCCCTCGCTGTATCTCTGAACTACAGGGTGAGGTTAAGATATTATTTTGTAATTTCCTGGAGATCACAATTATTATTAAAAATGTCACCAAAATGTTATTACCTTTAACTACCTTCTATTCTCACTGAATCTTCATGTTGTGAGAGACTATCAAACATATGGTGAATTATTTTCCTCTGTCCATAAGATACAGGCAGCAGTCCCATAAACACGTGTATAAATTGAGGGATTGTCGTGTGGAAGTTTTTCCATCGGTAGCCAGATTGGGCAGGATGGATTTGTGTGAAATATTGATGCCGCGATCATACGCAGAACACAACATGCTCGGGTAACTCAGCGGGTCAGGCAGCATTTCTGGAAGTCATGGATAGGTGGCATTTAGTCAGGATCAAACCATGGTCTTTGGCGCTGTAAGGCAGCAACTCTACCATCGCGCCACCGTGCCACCCTGTTTCTCTGTACACACGACCATGAAGAAACCCTTGACCCAAAGACCAATTATGGACAAAGATCTTTCAGGTAAAATCTGCCAAACCCTGACATTTCTGAAGTGTGGCGTTGAGTTAGTGCCGTGATTCTGCGGCAAATTAATTGGGAGAAGGTAGTGAATTGTAACCAGTCATTGTGCGCCCCATCTGTATGTGAGTCTGAGTCATGTGAATGAGCATTTTTTGAACCGGTTTTGCTTTTTTTTCGTCGGAGAAAGGTGAAAATGCCATCTGGTTCTTGTCAGAGGATTCGGAATCAGTGTGAAGTAGGTAAGCTGTGATCTTGACGGATTATGTCACATCTGTACCTGGAGTTCAGCTCCTTTGCAGCAGTAATTGGACAATAAATCACCGAGGCAGTTACTCACAGCTCCACAACTCCACAGTGTTCCTGCATTTCCCTGGCGAGCATGATTTAGATTTGTTAGTTTAGATATGCAGCGTGGAAACAGGCCCTTCGGCCCGCCGAGTCTACACCGACCAGCGATCCCCGCACATTAACACTATCCTGCACACACTAGGGACAATTTATACTGATGCCAATCCAATTTACCTACAAACCTGTATGGCTTTGTACCTGCAGTGTGGGAGGAAACTGGAGCACCCAGAGCAAACCGGAGCACCCGGAGAAAACCCGCGCGGTCACGGAGAGAACTTACAGACAGCACCCGTAGTCGGGATCGAACCCGGGTCTCCAGCGCTGCAAGTGCTGTAATGCCCCTGTCCCACTTAAGAAACCTGAACGGAAAACTCTGGAGACTTTGCGCACCACCCAAGGTTTCCGTGCGGTTCCCGGAGGTTGCAGGTGGTTGCCGGAGGTTGCAGGTAGTGGAAGCAGGTAGGGAGACTTGACAAAAACCTCCGGGAACCGCACGGAAACCTTGGGTGGGGCGCAAAGTCGCCAGAGGTTTCCGTTCAGGTTTCCTATGTGGGACAGGGGCATAAGGCAGCAACTCTACCGCTGCGCCACCGTGACCGCCCAGATACAAAAAGCTGGAGTAACTCAGCGGGTCAGACAGCCTCTCAGGAGAAAAGGGATAGGTGACGTTTCGGGTCAGGGGAACGGGAAAGCAAGAGATGGAGACAGTGATGGGGCGAGGTGCGGAACAAATGAATGGTTTGCAGTTGCCAAGTTATAATGAATGATACTCACCACTTTGTAAGAACGCTCTCAGTCTGTGGAATAGTCCAGTGCTGCTTGGCTGGGGAATTAATCCATGTTCCTGTTCACAGCATCCATTAACCCCAAGGTTAACTGTGAGATGGACACAAAGTGCTGGAGTAACTCAGCGGATCAGGCAGCATCGCTGGAGAACATGGATGGGTGAGGTTTCGGGTCGAGACTGTTGTCGGTCCTGCTCCTCTCTGCAATGTATGCCCACTTTGAAGAAGTCCTCTTCCTCTCTGAAGAAGAAGTCTGAAGAAGGGTCTCAACGCGAAACGTCACCTGAGCTGCCTTTTTCTCCAGAGATGCTGCCTGAGCCCGCTGGGTTACTCCATCACCTTTTGTCTACCTTCGGTGTTAATCGGCATCTCCAGCTCCTTCCTACACGTCCAGGTTAACCGTGCCCGAGCCCTGACACCAATACTAATCAAGAATCATTCTGGCTCTGTGTTGACTGACATTCACACCGGACAATGGGTCAAGAAATAATTTTGTGCTAATCAGCTTGTTGGCACTGATTTTTATTGGGCCATAGTATAGGGTCACAGAGTGATACGATTAGGTAAAGGGGAGATGCAAGGAGACATGGGTGTCATGGTACACCAGTCATTGAAAGTAGGCATGCAGGTGCAGCAGGCAGTGAAGAAAGCGAATGGTATGTTAGCATTCATAGCAAAAGGATTTGAGTATAGGAGCAGGGAGGTTCTACTGCAGTTGTACAGGGTCTTGGTGAGACCACACCTGGAGTATTGCGTACAGTTTTGGTCTCCTAATCTGAGGAAAGACATTTTTGCCATGGAGGGAGTACAGAGAAGGTTCACCAGACTGATTCCTGGGATGTCAGGACTTTCATATGAAGAAAGACTGGATAGACTTGGCTTGTACTCGCTAGAATTTAGAAAATTGAGGGGGGTCTTATAGAAACTTACAAAATTCTTAAGGGGTTAGACAGGCTAGATGCAGGAAGATTGTTTCCGATGTTGGGGAAGTCCAGGACAAGGGGTCACAATTTAAGGATAAGGTGAAAACATTTAAGACCGAGATGAAAAAAACATTTTTCACACAGAGAGTGGTGAATCGCTGGAATTCTCTGCCACAGAAGGTAGTTGAGGCCAGTTCATTGGCTATATTTAAGAGGGGGTTAGATGTGGCCCTTGTGGCTAAAGGGATCAGGGGGTATGGAGAGAAGGCAGGTACAGGATACTGAGTTGGATGATCAGCCATGATCATATTGAATGGTGGTGCAGGCTCAGGGCCGAATGGCCTACTCCTGCACCTATTTTCTATGTTTCTGTGTCTAAGAGGTCCCTCTGCCATTGCACATAGCCCTAGTGAGACCACACCTGGAGTATTGTGTGCAGTTTTGGTCCCCTAATTTGAAGAAGGACATTCTTGCTATTGGGGGAGTGCAGCGTAGGTTCACCAGGTTAATTCCCAGGATGGTGGGACTGTTGATAGAATGGAGTGGCTGGACTTGTAAACTCTGGAATTTAAAAGGATGAGAGGGAATCTTATTGAAACATTAACGATTATTAAGGGTTTGGACATGCCAGAGGCAGGAAACATGTTCCTGATGTTGGGGGAGAGATCAGCACAGAGATCAGCACAGGACTCAAAGCCAGGGTGGGGTCACAAGGAACTGCAGGTACTGACAACTTGTGGACACAGGTTTAAGGTGAAGGGGGAACAGATTTAATAGGAATCTGAGGGGTAACTTTTTCACACAGTTGTGTTGGGTGTATGGAACGAGCTGCCAGAGGAAAATGTTGAGGCAGGGGCTATCACAATGTTTTTATGAAACAGTTAGACAGGTTCATTGATAGGTCAAGTTTAGAGGGATATGGGCCAAATGCAGGCAGGTGGGACTAGTGTAGGTGGGACATGTTGGTCGGTGTGGGCAAGTTGGACCGAAGGGCCCGTTTCCAGACTGTATCACTCTATGACGCTAGATGCTGGAATCTTGATGAAAACACAAAAGTGCTGGAGTAACTCAGTGGTCCAGGCAGCATCTGTGGAAGGAACGGGATAGGTGACATTTTGAGTTCGGACCTCGTCTTCTCACAGATTGTAGTAACAAGGATAGACACAAAAAGCTGGAGTAACTCAGCGTGCCAGGCAGCATCTCTGGAGAGAAGGAATGGGTGACGTTTCGGATCGAGACTTCTTCAGTAGGGTGATGTTTCTTTTCACCCCTCTGACGTAACCTGATCTTGCGGCTCTTTGACACCTTCGAAGGCAAAATGAACTTGCTGGTCTTCCAACCCACACCCGTCCAAGCCTGCACTCTGAGAGTAAGCCATTTTGATGATCAGGGAATAGCCCCACTCCCTCTGTGCTCAGCATTTGTCAGCATCGACCAAATAGGACATGGAAAGCGTAAAAGGAAATAGATGGCGATTGCAGCCAGCGAGGGAGGAGGTTAACTGGAAAAAAGGCAAGAGTTTTAATTAAACAGATGCTATCTTTTTGGCCTGCACCAGCGAGTGTTTTGAACTTGCCAGCAACTAAGGCTCACATCAGCTTTTTCTGCTTATATGGGCTTTGCCTTCAGAGTGATGGTGGCTCGAGTAAACAAAAGTTAAGGAGGCCACATTTCTCAGCCAAGAGTCATCCAAGAGCCTTCACTGTGTTCATAAATCACGTTTAGTTTGCATTGGGTAGTGCAGCGTTGATGTGTATTTTCAACAGTTGTGTCTAGTCTCGGCAGATTTGTTGCTGCTGCTGTTGCTGCTGCCGCCTTAATATCAAATACCGGCCTGACAAGTCACAGCACCCACGGGGATGGGTTTGCTCCTTCTGGTCAAATTCCTGGAGGGTTTATCACGCGACCTGAAACCTCCATCGAAGCTCTCTCCGTCCATCAATAGTTGCATAAAATTTGGGAATGTTTGGTAAATTCCTTTCCTCCACCCCCCCCCCCCCCCCCCCCCAAACCTGCACTGTTTATATACAGTGCATTCAACAAGTATTCAGACCCCTTCACATTTTCCACATTTTGTTACGTTACAGCCTTATTTTAAAATGGATTACATTCTTATTTTTTAATCATCAATCCACACACAGTACCCCAGAAGGAAGAAGCGAAAACAAGTGTTTAGAAATGTTTGCAAAATAATTTTTTTTTTTAAAACTGAAATATCACATTTACCAAATTTATCAAGTATTCAGACATTTTGTGATATGACACTCAAAATTGAACTTAGGTTAATTCTGTTTCCATTGATTATCCTTGAGATGTTTCTACAACTTGATTGGAGTCAACCAGTGGTAAATTAAATTGATTGGACATGATTTGGAAAGGCACACCTTGTCTATATAAGGTCCCACAGTTGACAGTGCATGTCAGAGCAAAAACCAAGCCATGAAGATGAAGGAATTGTCCGAAGACCTCCGAGACAGGATTGTGTCGAGACACAGATCTGGGGAAGGGTATAAGACAATTTCTGCAGCATTGCAGGTCCCGAAGAGCACAGTGGCCTCCGTCATTCTTAAATGGAAGGACTTTGGAACCACCAGGACTCTTCATAGAGCTGGCCGCCCGGCCAAACTGAGCCATCGGGGGGAGAAGGGCCTTGGTCAGGGAGGTGACAGAGCTCCAGAGTTTCTTTGTGGAGATGGGAGAACCTTCCAGAAGGACAACTATATCTGCAGCACTCCACCAATCAGGCCTTTATGGTAGAGTGGCCAGACAGAAGCCACTCCTCAGTAAAAGTCACATGAGAGTCCGATTGAAGTTTGCAAAAGGCATGAGAAACAAGATTCTCTGGTCTGATGAAACCAAGATTGAACTCTTTGGCCTGAATGCCAAGCGTCACGTCTGGAGGAAATCAGGCACTGCTCATCACCTGACCAATACCATACCTACGGTGAAGCATGGTGGTGACAGCATCATGCTGTGGGGATGTTGTTCAGCGGCAGCAACTGGGAGACTAGTCAGGATCGAGGGAAAGATGAACGGAGCAGAGTACAGAGAGTTCCTTGATGAAACCCTGCTCCAGAGCGTTCTGGACCTCAGACTGGTGCGGAGGTTTACCTTCCAACAGGACAACGACCCTAAGCATACAGCCAAGACAACACAGGAGTGGCTTTGTGACAAGTCTGTGAATGTCCTTGAGTGGCCCAGCCAAAGCCTGGACTTGAACCTGATCGAACATCTCTGGAGGGACCTGAAAATAGCTGTGCATCGACGCTCCCCATCCAACCTGACAGAGCTTGAGAGGATCTGCAGAGAAGAATGGGAGAAATTACCCAAATACAGGTGTGCCAAGCTGGTAATGCCATACCCAAGAAGACTTGAGGCTGTAATTACTGCCAGAGGTACCTCAACAAAGTACTGAGTAAAGGGTCTGAATACTTATGTAAATGTGATACTTCAGTTATTTCTTTTTCATTACTTTGCAAAAGTTTCAAAACACCTGTTTTCGCTTCTTCATTCTGGGGTATTGTGTGTAGATTGAAGATTAAAAAAAAAAAAATTTAATTCATTTAAAAAAAGGCTGTAACGTTACAAAATGTGGAAAAAGTGAAGGGGTCTGAATATTTTCAGAATGCACTGTGTCCAAGCACGGGCGTACAGCAAAGTGAACAGATATTTTCTTATGGTCGGACAATTTCTTTCTCGCAGAAATGTCCAGGAGATTAATCCTCAATTACTGGAGAGTTCACAGGACTTCAGTCCAAGGGAAGATAAGTCTGAGATTCATAAAGCTGTACGCGCTAAGTACAGAGTATTTGATTAGCACTCTTCAGTCACCCTCTGTGTAAAAAAAGACCAGAGGCCACAGCCTCAGAATAACAGAGCGCACCTTTAGAAAGGAGATCAGGAGGAACTTCTTTAGTCAGAGGGTGGTGAATCTGTGGAGTTCATTGCCACAGAAGGGCAAGTCAATGGATATTTTTTAAGGCAGAGCTCGATAGATTCTTGATTAGTGCGGGTGTCGGGAGAAGGCAGGAGAATGGGGTTGAGAGGGAAAGATCGATCAGCCATGATCGAATGGCGTCCTAGCTTCGATGGGCCGAATGGCCTAAACCTGCTCCTGTCAATAATGACCATTCTTACAGTGGGAATGAAAAACTGTAGCTTATTCGGGGTTAATCGCGTTTGTGTGAATTAATTTTTGATGCTTCTTTAAGGGGTCCTCGCCAGAAATGCCGACATACCTTATATTGACACCACAACACATTGTACGAGACTCATCTCTGTTCACGCGGCTCTTTATTCATTATTCATTGGTACAATTTGCTCTCATTACGATGTCATGTTAAGCTCTTAGCAAGCTCCTTGTTGCTTTGCCTTTTTCGTTTGCTGCTGTGTCGTTCTGATTAAATTGTACAGGTCCACCACCGATTCTCGGGCATCTGGTGGCCCGGCACCTCCTTTACTCCGGACAAAATTACGGAAGCGGACTTGAAACCCCCCCCCTCTCACCGCCCGTAAATGCGGCGCCTAGGCCGGGCGTGGCAGCCGATCTCCACCTCATCGGGACATCCGTGGCCGATCAGCCGGTCAAATTTGCCGCCTGTGGCCGGGGCTCTGGAACTCCGGCTCGGCTGGAGCCGATAGATCCGTTCCCATCGCCGATTTCCCGAGGCCGACTTTGCGGGGCCGGTATCTGGGCCCCCCGAGGCTGTGACCTCTGTTGGCCCGGCAAGGCTCTGCAGCCAAGGGGACTGGAAAACCGGTGGTGGACCTGAACTTAATATCACGATAAATAAAATGACAGAGGTCCGTTCCCACAGCCGACTGCCAAGGCCGTATTTGCGGGCCAGTGTCTCGGCTGCCCGGCGGCCTGGGCGTATCTACCAGTACCGGCCGACTCCTCCTGGAGGCCGTCACCTCTGTCGGTCCATCAAAACGGATAATCCAGACAGGCTCTGGAACCAAGGGGGCTGGAAAACTTGCAATGAGCATTTGGCCCAACTAACTCACCAGGCAAAATACAGCATCACACCGTTTGAGAATTTGGAGAAAAACCTGATTTGTGATAAAGTCCAGTTTTCACCATGGAGGCAGCACCTTGAGTGCATCATTCCACTGAATCAGGCTATGCTGGATATCTGTGGAGACCATTCAGCCCATTGCATTCTGTTCGCACATAGTTGTATTGCTGTTGATGTACATTGCTTGCATGGGGTTTGGGTTTCCATTCCTGGTTAAAGTGATACACATGCATCCAATTAAAGCCACCCACACTGTTATCATCTGGCACACCCATTGTATGAAAAAGATGCAAAGGGTAACTTTTATAACGTTAAAAGTTCAGGTTCCTATTAAATCTTTCCCCTTCACCTTAAACCCATGTCCTTTGGTTCTCAATTCCTGCACTCTGAACAAGAAACTGTGCATATAACCTCATCTATTCCTCTCATGATTTTGTACACCTCTGTAAGATCACTCCTTATCCTCCTGCGCTCCAAGGGTCCCGGCCTGCTTTTTCTCTCCCTATAGCCCAGGCCCTCGGAGGGGTGGTGGTGGTGTCGGCGGTAAGCGAAGTGTCCGACGGTCGGAAAGCTGGCCAGGCAGCCGACCGACGGGGCCACAGGCGAGGGGCTGCTGCTGCACTCCATGGGCTGCACTACGTCGGGACGGGTGAGGCGGGGCCGGACGCGGAGATCCACCTCGACAGTCCACTCGACCCGAGTAGTAGCAGTCAAATACGGGTCAAGGGCGGTCCCGTATGGGACAAACCAATTTAGCCCAACATACAAGATGTCCCGGCTAATACGGGACAGTTGGCAACCCTATTGACAACATCTTTCTTTTGACACGGTGCCCAAAGCTGAACACCAATGTCGTATACAACTGCAACGTGACCCCCCAGCTTCTGTATCAATATAGACACAAAAAGCTGGAGTAACTCAGCGGGTCAGACAGCATCGCTGGAGAAAAGGAATGGGTGATGTTTCTGGTTGAATACCCTCGATTATCTTTTTTTCCCTCTAAACACCAGGCAAAGTCCCAGAGCATTGGCAATCTTGGACGGATCTGAGTTTCCTAATAATAAACGATATTCCGTACTTTGTGACAAACCGCTGACTTACTATTCAGCAGATGGAGTACAAATCCTCCTGGACAAATAGATGAAGCCACAAGGTCATTCCATTCAATGTTATTGAATTTGGTGTGTTTAAAATGTGAGTGCTTAACTTCCATGGAAACACTCTGCCTCCTCCAGTTTATTGTGCATTTGTAATAACTCATAGTTTAGAAAAACAGGCTATTGTTGAATACACGGCTCACCTCCCTCATCCGGTGTTCTATCCATTAACAATTGATGGGCCGGCCCATTACAGGAAAAATTGTGGAGAGGGTGCAGAGGAGGTTTACCAGAATTCTGTGTGAAGGAACTGCAGATGCTGATTTATACCGAAGATAGACACAAATTGCTGGAGTAACGCAGCGGGACAGGCAGCATCTCTAGAGAGAAGGAATGGGTGACATGTCGGGTCGACAGTCTGCTGAAACGTCACCCACTCCTTCTCTGCAGAGATGCTGCCTGTCCCGCTGAGTAACTCCAGCTTTTTGTGTCTAATACCAGTGTGCTGCCTGGATTAGAGGGTTTCAGATACACTTAGAGATTAAATAGGATGGATGTATTACTTGATTGATTGGAAGAAAGATACAGCACACAGAAACGGGCCCTTCAGCCCACTGAGTTCATACCGACCATCGATCACCCACATTCACACGTTCTTTGTAAAACCCCTTTTTCACGGGGCGACTTGACGCAAGAGTTAACCAGAGTTGAACATCGTGGGAACTTCTTGCGATAAGCGTACGGCATTCGTGGACCTCCGTGGACCACCGTGGCGCTAACGGCAGGTACTCGTGTAACTTGGTGACTCGGGAGAAAATTCAAACAAGCTTGAATTTCTCCAAGAGTGACTTGTACACTTGTGGTTGAACATTGCAACATTATGTGCACGTAGTGGCCAGTGCGATATCTGTACTGACTCTTGCGTGTACCGTGGGAACTCCTGCGAACGGTGAACCCGAAAGCTGGACAGAGGGGACAGAAGGTGAGTAAAAATTGTCTTCTGTGGGATTGAATTTAAAAAATAAAGATTTGCATCCGCATATGGACATCAACTTATTCATGAGTTATGTTAATGAGATTCAAGAAAATAACTATAATCTTTAAAAGGGACTTTACTGAAAGGTCCCGCATTTTTATGGTCCGTGAGAAATTTTTCACATGTACATCTTTGAGAGATACAGCTCGGAGTCCTCGCTGACCAGCGATCGATGCCTTTCCGAAGCAGGGTCCGGAACACTACCAATCAATGTTCTCCACAGACCCGTGTAAAGGAGTGAATTGCACATGCTGGTTTAAAACGAAGTCAGACACAAAAAGCTGGAGTAACTCAGCGAGTCAAGCAGCATCTCTGGAGAAAAATAGGTGATGTTTCGGGACGAGACACATCTTCAGACTCAATTCCGATTAGGATGTCTGAAGAAGGGTTCCGATTCGAATCACCAACTATACTTTATCTCCAGAGATGCTGCCTGACCCGCTGACTTACTCCAGCTTTTTATGTTTTTCTTCCCAGATCTGACTTACCTGCTGTGTTACACCAACATTTTGTGTCCGTGTTCACTATGAACATTGAATTATTTAATTTTAGGTAACTTACACTCGCTCTCTCTCTCCCCCCCCCCCCCCCCCCCCCCCCCCCCCCCCCCCCCCCATGCAGTAAATGTCGGTTAACCAGTCCAAGGTTTGCAACGCTGGTTCCCTCTTGGAATAACACTATCCCTAGCCAACAATTGGCCTATCAGGGAACCAAATATAGACATAAAGTGCTGGAGTGACTCAGTGGGTCAGGCAGCATCTCTGGAGGAAAGGGTTAGGCGACATTTCGTGTCGGGACCCCTCTTCAAAATACTCTGCTGGGTCATCTGTTGTTGGCCCTGATTTGTCCCGGTCTTTTCTTGCTTCCAGTTCCCCCCTACAATCATCCCGAAGAAGGGTCCCGACCAAAAATGGAATCTATTCCTTTTCTCCAGAGATGCTGCTTGGCCCGCTGAGTTACTCCAGCATTTTGTGTCTAACTTGCTGATTCAGACAGTTTTGGATTTACTCTGAAACACACGTTGGAAATTTAAACTTGGGCGCAACTAACCGTCTTACTACCGTGGGAACTCTTTAACTCAGCGGGAAGGCAGCAGTTAATTGTTGCTCCCTTCAGTTTCCCAGGGGGTCGGGACGGGACTGCAGTTAGAAACATAGAAACATGGGGGTGTCTTAGGTGCAGGAGGCGGGCCATTCGGCCCTTCGAGCCTGCACCGCCATTCAATATGATCATGGCTGATCATCCCAACTCAGTATCCTGTACCTGCCTTCTCTCCATACCCCCTGATCCCCTTAGCCACAAGGGCCACATCTAACTCCCTCTTAAATATAGCCAATGAACTGGCCTCAACTACCCTCTGTGGCAGAGAATTCCAGAGATTCACCACTCTCTGTGTGAAAAGACAGTGGTTGGGAGTTGGGAGGGAAAGGTGGGGGAGTCGAGGGAGAAGAGGTGGAGACAGATGGGGTTGTCTTCATTTACTGGCGGCGGGTGTCTGTCACTGAAACAGGCAGGTGAGATTTCACATCCACCTTGTGTGTGCCTCTCTCTCTCTCTCTCCCTCCCTCTCACACAGGCTGAGAGACTCTGCCTCTGTGAGTGTACGTCTCTTTCTCCCCCTCCCCCACACACAGTAAAGACCGAGTAACTGTGCTCACTCCATCTGTGTCTCCCACATACACAGTAAAACTCTGCTTTGTGTTTGTATATACCAATTCAACCAAGGGAGGATATTTATAGTGTGTGAAAAAAACAGTGACATAATTTGTGCCACGTGATGATTTAATTACACTTGACAGTTTACAATGTCATTCAAGATTTAACGGGAAAGCTCGGGAGACGGACAAGTCACTCGCACAAATAACAGAAATGTTGAGTACCGTGGGAACTCTTTGTCTACCCCCCCGTTATATCGTGTGATATCGTGCTAGACCACGACCACTTAACTCTGGCTACATCTTGCGTCGTCGCCCCGTGAAAAAGGCCTATTAACCCGCTTTTCCATCCGCTCCCTACACCCTAGGGGCAATTTACAGAGGCCAATAAACCTATAAATCCGCATGTCTTTGGATGGTGGGAGGAAACCGGAGCATCCGGAAGAAACTCACGCAGTCACGGGAGAATGTAAAACTCCATACAGACAGTACCCGTAGTCAGGATTGAACCTGGGTCTCTGGCGCCATGAGGCTGCAACTCTACCACTGCACCATCATGCCGCCCACCGATGGTTTGATACAGTCTCCAAGAGAAACAAAAACACATGCTTTCGGGTGATCGCTGGTCGGCACTGACTCGATGGGCCGAAGGGCCTGTTTGCACGCTGTATCTATGAAACTCTAAAATTTCCAGCTTACAACCACCAGGACTAGAGGGTGTAAGCTATAGGGAGAGGTTAAGTAGGCTGGGTCTCTATTCCATGGAGCATAGAAGGATGAGGGGAGATTTTATAGAGGATTACAAAATCATGAGAGGAATAGATCGGGTAGATGCACAGAGTCTTTCACCCAGAGTAGGGGAATCGAGGACCAGAGGACATAGGTTCTAGGTGAAGGGGAAAAGATTTAATAGGATACCGAGTGGTACCATTTTCACACAGAGGCTGGAGGGTGTATGGAACAAGCTGCCAGAGGAGGCAGTTGAGGCTGGGACTATCCCATAGTTTAAGAAACAATTGGACAGGTACATGGATAGGACAGGTTTGGAGGATTATGGACCAAGAGCAGGCAAGTGGGACTAGGGTAGCTGGGACACTGTTGGCCGGTGTGGGCGAGTTGGGCCTGTTTCCACACGGTATCACTCTATGACTCTATCTAACTAGTTTCCCCTCTCTTTTTACTTTTGCTGATTTTTCTTTCTTATTAGTCTTACTAAACGTTATTCTCTCATGTATCTGTACACTGTAAACGGCCTGATTATTGAATCCTGTATAGTTTTGCCGCTGACTGGAGAGCACGCAACAAAAGCTTTTCACTGTACCTCGGTAGAAATGACAATAAACTATGTGCTTTTGATACCATTCTTCACAACACTGTGGAGGTACGTGATCGTATCGAGCGATCATTGTGCATTTTCCAGATTGTGGACTATATTGACTTAAGATTGTCCATAAAAGCTGAACCTGTGCATTAGGTGGAGACGGTCGGTATAAGTTAATTTGAATTCAGAGCAGAGGTAGACTCCTTGACCCCCCTCAAGGTGACTTTGCCACTCAGATAGATCATGGCTGATCTTTTTATAACTTCAACTCCCATGTTTCCAACTACTGCTGTAACCTTTCGCTTCCTTGTTTACCTCTTCCTTAAATCTATTCGCAAGCTCCACTTGTGCTGCCCTTTGAGGGCGAGTGTTGCAAAGGCATGCAACCGACTGAGAGACAAATCTTCGCTTTGTCTCTGCCTCATTTCTAAGTAGCGATGACTAGTCTTGGTGTGATACAAAAGGGGAGGTTGGGCGAGTGGAACAGAGAGCAGTGTTTCCCCAAGGGAGATGCTGCCCAAGATAAGAGGAGCATTAGACTCCAAGCCAAGCCATTCAGGAAATGACTGAGACTGGATGGTTGAATATGTGGAAACACCTTCCCAGAAAGCGCAGTGAGCACAAGCTCAGTAATTTTAATCATGCAATTATGGGATTAGGAGGCAGTGATCAGCCATGATTGAATGGCGGAATGGACTCAATGGGCCTAATTCTACTCTTATACCGTGTTAATTGGTAAACTTCTGTCAGACAAGGGTACAAATGGTAACATCGTTTAGTTTAGTGCAGATTATTGTCTAGTGTACCAAGCTTTTTTTTGTCACTTGTAGGTCTTAGCACTCCCGTGCGGGCGATCGATGATTGGTGTGGACTCGGTGGGCCGAAGGGCCCGTTTACATGTTGTATCTCTAAACGAAGCAAAGTAACGGGAGTGAATAGTTTAGTTTATTATTGTTGCCGAGATACTGTGTGAAGCTTTTCGGTTGCGTGCTATCCAGTCAGTGGAAAGACTCCACAGTGGTAGGTAGGCCCCCCTCTGTCATGAATGACCATGGGTGATGCATCCTGGTCGGATGCAAGCCTGGGTGATGTCATATGGAGGACAGGCTGTTGCCCATGCAGCACGTCCCCCCTCTCCACGTCGCTGATCGATCCAAAGGAACAGCGGGGCCGTTACAGTTTGGCACCAGCGCCGTCGCAGGAGCTGCCAGAGCGAGGTTGTAGACAACGACGAACTGCCTTAGGGGCTCCGACTCCGGATTTTCTTGAGGTTTACTCCTGGAGCCTTTTCCATGACTGGATATGGCCACAAGGCAGTGGAGGTTTTAAATCAGAGTTTCCCCTCTCCTAGATGGACTGCCTTCCCAGGCTGACGAACCCCATCTGCCCGAGACTCGTGGGGCCGGGGCGTCTACCTTCCCGTGCAGGTCTATAGCACCTGCCCACTGCCCAGATGTACCTCAGTACACGTGACAATAAACTAATGACCAAGCCTGTTCTACAATAAATGTCCTCAGGCAATGCATAAATGGACAACTTTTTTTATTAACTGACCTTGCACCTTATGGTTGATTTACAATCTGCCCTCAACTGAGGACCCGAGAGTTATATTCAATAACCTAATATCCTGCACATCTATCGTGACATTAGTGTGTGTAGCAGGAAGTGTAATTTCGTACACATGCCGAGCCGTGACTCTCACGAACATAGACAGCTTGCTCTTCTGTCAGAAGGTGAGCTGTATATAGGTAATGATCGTCTCAATTTGATAACTGCGAAATTCACAGTCAGTAATTGTTGGCAGTGTTCGGTGCTTTAGAAAGGACAAGGTTCCCTGAGGATTGATTCTGTGATGTGGCTGTTGACCGATCCATTAAACCTCATTGTCGCCCATTGTACGCGTCTGGTGTGAGCTGATTGAGATGAGAGCGGCTGGCTCGTGCGCGGATGAAAATGGTGCAATGAATCTTTTCAGGGACAAGTCACGCTCGCGATCCCACTGGTGGAGGATACATCAGATAAAGTGCCAAAAATCCAATTGGTTTTTTAAGCCATCGATGGAAATAAATCTCCTCTCCCAGGCCCCCAAATCCTTTTCCAATCTTTTCTAAATCTAGAAGAGCAACAGATAACGTTGTTGTCATTCAGTGGGAATGGAAGCTACTGCAGTTTTTGAGCCCTGGCTTCTTTTATTATCCTGATTGTGTAGAAGACTATATTATTATTGCATTATATTTGTTATTTATTTTTTTGTCTTCCCCCGTTATGTACAATGTTTACATATTCACATATTCTGTTGTGCGGCAGCAAGTAAGAATTTAATTGTCCCAGCCGGGACATATGACAATAAAACACTCTTGACTCTTGACTCTTGAATACAGAACAGTATGGCATAAGAACAGGCACTTCGTCCCTCGTTGCCTGCGCCGAACATGATGCCAAAACTAACTCTTATCTACCGGCGCATAATCCACGGTGACACAGCTGTAGAGCTGCTGTCTTACAGGGTTCGATCGCGAGTACGGGTGCTTGGCTGTACGGAGTTTGTACTTTCCCCCCGTGACCTGAGATTTCTCCGAGATCTTCAGTTTCCTCCCGCGCTCCAAAGACGTACAGATTTATAGGTTAATTGGCTTGGTATATAAATGTAAAATTGTCCCCAGTGTGTATAAGGTAGTGCTAATGTGCGGGGATCGTTGGTCGTTGCAGGCTCGGTGGGCCAAGGGGCCTGTTTCTTCGCTGTATCTCCAAACGTGCACAAAACTAAAACATATCCCTCCATTCCCTGCATCCACTAACGTATCGTTATCAACCACCGCCCCTGTAGGCAGATTCCAGGCACGCACCTCTATCCGTGGAAAAAGATTTAACCCATGGCAGGCGTCTCCTTTAAATGTTGCCTCTCTCCCCATAAAGCTAAGCCCTCTAGTGGTAGGGGGAAAAGGTTCTGACTGTCTACCCTGTCTATGCCAAAAATGGGAGAAGAGGGAATTTGTTTAGCAATCCCGTGTGATCCAATGGCATATAACGATGCCATGAGAACACTGCAAGGCTAAGGCAACCTAGATGGTGTAGTGCCAGTAATATGTTTGTGGCTACAGGAGTCAGTACTTTAGAAGCTACGCCAAGACATCACATGTATAAATTCATTTGCAGGATAAATGACTCTAACAATGTGCTTATTGTGGCCTTGTCAAACATAAGGGTTAGCACTGCACGCTACGAATCCCAGCTATGGAGACACTGGTATCGTTGTCTCGTTGATCATTCTTTTAATCTGGATTTTTAACTTATGTATTGTGTTTTAAAAAATATATATAAATTATGATGTTTTTATGTGATATACCAAGATTTTATATGTATTTTATGATATTTAATATGCAATGCATTTTTTATGTAATGTTGCCCCTTGTCTGGACCTTAAGTCCGTAATAACAAAGTTTAACAATGTGAGATGAAACCTTCATAAGGTCATAAGTGATAGGAGAAGAGAGGACTGAGATGAGGAAAAACGTTTTCACCCAGGGAGTTGTGCATCTATCAAATTCTCTGCCACAGAAGGCAGTGGAAGCCAATTCACTAGATGTTTTCAGGAGAGAGTTAGATACAGCTCCCAGGGCTAACGGAATCAAGGGATATGGGGAGAAAGCAGGAACGGGGTACTGATTTAGGATGATCAGTCATGATCCTATTGAATGGCGGTGCTGGCTCTAAGGCACTCCTGCGCCTATTTTCACTGTTTCTATGTAATTAGGCCATTCGGCCCATCAAGTCTACTCTGCCGTTCAATCATGGCTGATCTATCTCTCCCTCCTAACCCCATTCTCCTGCCTTCTCCCCATAACTCCTGACGCCCGCACTAAACAAAAACCCATGTCCAGCCTTCTCCTAACTCAATCACATGGGAGAAATGATGCTGTCGATGTTTTCATTCAGTGGTGCTTTCATTAAATTGACTCATGGATTTAATTTTGCTTCTTTCTAGCTCTTCATGAATTCCCCGTCGATGTCTTTACCAATGACGAGCGGCGGCATGGAGCTATCACTCTCCACCTGATCTGCGTAAGTCATGGTTTGCTACACTCACTGTCCTGCCGGGGTAAAAGAGCTGGCTCCGGCTAATGTAGATGTCGGAGGGTGTCAGTCCACTGATGGGTCACACCTTGCTGTGTGGATGGGTTCGCCAATTGATGGCAGCTTCAGATTGTCCTTTAAAATAAAACCAAGCAGGTGACTCTGCCTCTGGGGACATGAAGTGCTGGAGGGAGTCTCTCTGGACAACATGGATCGGCAAGTGTCAGACCTGCGTGATCTGGGAGAACCCAGGTAG
Source organism: Leucoraja erinaceus (assembly GCF_028641065.1). NCBI lineage: Eukaryota > Metazoa > Chordata > Chondrichthyes > Rajiformes > Rajidae > Leucoraja > Leucoraja erinaceus. Next base: position 13,049,025 of record NC_073384.1, on the reverse strand, counting down.
GTAGTTGCAGGAACAAGGATAGACACAAAAACGCTGGAGGAACTCAGCGGGACAGGCAGCATCTCTGGAGAGAAGGAATGGGCGACGTTTCTATCAAGTGATGTTCAGAAGGAATGCAGGAACAAAGGAGCTGGTTTACCCAAAAGGACACACAGGACTGGAGTACCTCAGTGGGTCAGGTAGCAGCAACTCTGGGAAAACGTGGAGAGGTGACGTTTCAGGTTGGGAAGAAGGTGGTCGGGTGTCAGAGGTTGTGGGGAGAAGGTAGGAGAATGGGGTTGAGAGGGAACGAGAGATCAGCCATGATTGAATGGCGGAGTAGACTTCATGGGCCGAATGGCCTAATTCTGCTCCCAGAAGTTGTGAACTTATATATTCTTCGTGGTAACCCTTGGAACCCATCCCTTCAACCAAGCTACAGCTCAATGTCCAGATTATCTCCTGATGTGGGTCTTAATTGTGATGGTGTTTATTTGATTACTCTTCAGTGGAAGATGCTGTCAAAATGCAAGTTGTTTTTCTCTGTTGAAATCTGTGCGTATGTGATTTCCAGTAAAAAAAATATTGCTGGGAGCGTGAAATATTGCTGGGTAGTTCATCTCCTTCACCAGCAAAAACAACTGGTGGTTATGTGGTGGAGGGTGGATCGCGAGCTAACAGCTACTTGGTGGATCAACTTCTATCAGCTGCTTGGTGGGTGATCTTCTAGCTGCAATGCTGCCTCTACATTAGCTGCAGGTTTAGAAGCAAAGAATGTCTGCAGGTCAGCCAGCTTCTCTGGAGAACATGGATAGGTGATGTTTTGGGTTGAGATGGCACGGTGGTGCAGCGTTAGAGTTGCTGCCTCACAGCGCCAGAGACCCGGGTTTGATCCTGACTACGGTTGCCGTGCGTACGGTTTGTGCGTTCTCTCACGTACATTCCAAAGTAGTGCAGGTTTGTCGGTTAATTGGCTTCTGTGAATTGTTCCTAGTGTGCAGACAATAGACAATAGGTGCAGGAGTAGGCCATTCGGCCCTTCGAGCCAGCACCGCGATTCAATGTGATCATGGCTGATCATCCTCAATCAGTACCCCGTTCCTGCCTTCTCCCCATATCCCCTAACTCCGCTATTTTTAAGAGCACTATCCAGCTCTCTCTTGAAAGCATCCACAGAACCCGCCTCCACCGCCCTCTGAGGCAGAGAATTCCACAGACTCACCACTCTCTGTGAAAAAAAAGTGTTTCCTCGTCTCCGTTCTAAATGGCTTACTCCTTATTCTTAAATTGTGGCCCCTGGTTCTGGACTACCCCAACATCGGGAACACGTTTCCTGCCTCTAGCATGTCCAAACCTTTAACAATCTTATATGTTTCAATGAGATCTCCTCTCATCCTTCTAAACTCCAGGGTGTACAAGCCCAGCTGCTCCATTCTCTCAGCATATGACAGTCCTGCCTTCCCGGGAATTAACCTTGTAAACCTACGCTGCACTCCCTCAATAGTAAGAATACAGCTAATGTACGGAGGGTGTCACTGGTCGGCGTGGACTAGATGGGCCAAAGGGCCTGTTCCGTCGCTGGATCTCTAAACAAAACTAAACTAAAACAAACGCTTCTACAGACTGACAAAGAAGGGTCTCAACCCGAAACGTCACCTATCCGTGTTCTCCAGAGATGCTGCCTGACCTGCTGAGTCACTCCAGCACTTTGTGTCCCTTAGCTCCAAGTTTAGTTTAGCTTCTCAGTTTAGACTAGGGACAATTTTACTATTTTGCTGAGGCCAGTTAGTCTACAAACCTTTATGTCTTTGGAGTGTGGGGGGAAACCGAAGCACCCGGGAAAAAAAGGAAAAAGGACAAAGTACAAATTCCAAACTGACAGAACCCGTTGTCAGGATCGAACCCGGGTCTCTGGTGCTGCAAGGCAGCAACTCTCCTGCTGCGCCAGCCCCTAGTAGCCCCTTGTGGTAGTATGTTGTAGTACGTTGCAGAGGGTCAGACTGGGAGCTGGACTGAACCCTGGCTCTGTACCTGGTCTCCGTGGTGAGTCCTGCAGTAGTTGTGAGCCATACTGAGCCACAGGTTGAACACATATTGTATCTGGCTTGTACCTTGTTTACACCTCTAGGCAGCTGCCTCATGCAGCCCCATCCATGTGAATGGAGTAAACCTGCCTTCATTGAAAAAAAGGAAATACAAGTTTCTCTACTTCCCTGTTCAAAAATGTTTTTTTCTTTTTATTTAATTGATAGTGGTTTTTTATTTTAAAAAATCATTGTTTTATTAAATATATATTTTATTTTTATTAATCAAGGGCAGCACAGTGGCACAGCGGTAGAGTTTGTGCCTCACACGTGCCAGACACCCGGATTTGATTCTGACTAGTGATGCTGTCTGTAGGGAGTTTGTACCTTCTCCCTGTGACCGCGTGGGTTTTCTCCGAGTGCTCCAGTTTCCTCCCATGTTCGGAGTTTGGAAGTTAATTGGCTTCTGCAAATTGCTCCTAGTGTGTAGAATGCAAGACTGGGATAACATAGAACTAGTGTACTTGGATGTCTTGCGGTTTTGGATGGAGCTGTTCCCAAACCAAGCTGTGATGCATCCCAATAAAACCCTTTCTGCTGCACTTCTGCAGAAGTTGGTGAGAGTTGTTGGGGACATGCCCATCTTTCTACATTTCCTGAACCTTCTAAAGAAGTAGGAGGCGTTGGAGTGCTTTCATGGCCAATGCTTTGACGTGGTTGGTCCAGGACACGTTGCTGATGATATTTACTCCTTGGAACATCGCGTGGTCACGGTGGCGCAGCGGTAGAGTTGCTGCCTTACAGCGAATGCAGCGCCGGAGACCCAGGTTCGATTCCGACTACGGGTGCTGTCTGTACGGAGTTTGTACGTTCTCCCCCGTGACTTGCGTGGGTTTTCTCCGAGATCTTCGGTTTCCTCCCACACCCCAAAGACGTGCAGGTTTGTAGGTTAATTGGCTTGGTAAAATTGTCCCTAGTGAGTGTTGGATTGTGTTAATGTGCGGGGATCGCTGGAATGGGTGACGTTTTGGCCCTTCTTCAGATTGCTGGAATCTTGCATACAACACAGTCTTGTCTCGACCTGAAGTCACCCATTCCTTCTCTCCAGAGATGCTGCCTGTCCCGCTGAGTTACTCCAGCATTTTGTGTCTATCTTCGGTGTAAACCAGCATCTGCAGAATCCTTGCCACACAATGCAAACCGGGATATGTGTACCGTGTACAAGGTCCAATGCCGCAGTAGGAACCCAGGCCTTGGTGATCATCTGTTGGGGAACAAAATGCTCGAACACTCCCACAGAGAGGTCGCCCGCATGAAACAGGAACGGACGCTCACAGCCGGGGCACCACAGCTCTATGCCTTATCCACACCGCAAATATTTACTCTTCCTGCATGACAATCTCCAAAATGTATAAACTATGAGCCTAAAAAATCAGCAATGCTGCAATGAATACAGCTGGGCTTCATAGAAAATAGGTGCAGGAGTGGGCCATTCGGCCCTTCGAGCCAGCACCGCCATTCAAAATGATCATGGCGGATCATCTAAAATCAGTACCCCGTTCCTGCTTTCTCCCCATATCCCTTGATTCCGTTAGCCCTAAGAGCTAAATCTAACTGTTTCTTGAATACATCCTGCATTGTATCTGCCTCATTGACCACTGGACTGCGCTGCAAAATTAATATGAAGATAGACACAAAATGTTGGGAGTATCTCAACGAGTCAGACAGCACCTCTGGAGGAAGAAGTCTGAAGAATGGTCTCGACCTGAAACATCACCGTTCCTTTTCTCCAGAGATGCTGTCTGAACCGCTGAGTTACTCCAGCTTTTTGTGTTTAAACCAGCTTCGGCAGTTCCTTCCTACATATGGAAACATAGAAAATAGGTGCAGGGCTTCTTCCTCCAGAGTCGGGCTCGCTGAGTTATTCGTAACATTTTGTGTTTTTCTTCATATTAATTTTGCTGTGCAGTGTAGTCACAATATTTAAACACTGTGGCTACTCCACTAAACCAAAATGGGGTTGGGGGCAGTCATACAATTTGGGCATTTGAGAGACCTTTGGATAGGGGTGTGGGTATGTGAGGAATAGAGAGAAAAGACTCAACAGTCTCCAGGAATAGGCAAGTTGATGAAAGTTTGGGCAGGTTACTGTGGTTGCCAACTGTCCCATATTAGCCGGGACATCCCTTGTATTGGGCTAAATTGGTTTGTCCCATACGGGGCCGCCCTTGTCCCGGATTTGACTGCTGCCACTCAGGTCGAGGGAACTGTCGGGTCGGAGTACCGCGTCTGTTCCCGCCTCAACATAGTGCATCCCATGGAATGCAGCAGCAGCACCTCGCCCGTGGCCCCGTCGGCCAGCAGTCCGACCTTCGCTTACCGCCGACATCACCACCCCTCCTTCTCATGGCTGATCATTGGTTCATGAGTTGGATGGGGCGCTGGACTTTGCACGTGATGTCCGGTGCCCAGACCAAAACTCCTCAGCTGGCCCACCAGCTGGGCTTTGTGTGCAGTCCCGCACCCGGGCCAACTCATCATTCTCCCAGCCACGGCCGAGACGGTCGACGAATTGGAGTCGGGAATTTGTCCCTTATTTTGACCTTTTGTCCCTTATTTGGGAGAGAGAAAGTTGGCAACCCTACCGGTTGCTCTCGTACATGCTGACGTTTTAGAAGATGGAGACAGAACTCTGGGTGTTCTTGGCTCAGTGCGTGTGAAGAGAATGTGTCCTCTTGAGGAAGAACCTGGGACTTGGGGTCACTGTGTATAAATGAGACGTCTCCTTCTGAAAACAGAGAGGAAGTAAATTGTTCCCTCAATAGGCCATGGGACTTTGGAAGTTTTTTTTTTGTTTTTTTTTTTTGATGCATTCATTGTTTAATATAAATACATTAGTGCTGCATCATTACAAATATCCAATGAAAGTTATAGCAAATAATACAACATGCACATAGTACGTAGAAAGCTAAATAACTACCGTATTTCCCTGCAATGAAGACGCTATATTTTACCCAAAAATAAGGCACGAAAATGTACCTGCATCTTGGAGGCCGAAGGTCAGATTGTTAGTCAAGAAAGATAGACTTGGCTATCCCTCAGTACAGTAACATCAAGAATGATGTTGCTGAACTGAGGTATATCCAAGTCTATCCCTCATTGCAGGCAGCTGATGGGAGCGGATGTAGTTTGGAAGTTCACAAGTTCAAGGAGCAGAATAAATCCATTCAGCCCATCAAGTCTACTCTGCCATTCAATCATGGCTGATCTATCTTTCCCTCTCAACCTCCTTCTCCCCATAACCCCTGACACCCGTACTAATCAAGAATCTGTCAATCTGCGCCTTCAAAATATCCTTTGACGGCCTTCACAGCCGTCTGTGGCAATGAAATCCACAGATTCACCAGGCTCTGATTCAAGAAATTCCTTCTCATCGCCTTTCTAAAGCTACATCCTTTTATTCTCAGGCTATGGCCTCTGGTCCTAGACTCTCTACCTCTAGTGGAAACATCCTTTCCACATCCACTCTATCCAGGAATTTTCCTTCTCAAAGGGCAGTGTGAGCAGAGTCTTTAGTTGAGTTTAGTTTAGAAACACAGCGTGGAAACAGGCCCTTTGGCCCGCCGAGTCCTCGCCGACCAGTGATCCCCGCACGCGAACCCTTTGGAGCGTGGGAGGAAACCGGAGTACCCAGAAAAAACCCACGCAGTCACGGAGAGAACGTATAAACTCTGTACAGACTGCTTTTCGTTGTACCTCAGTACACATGACAATAAACTAAACTAAACTAAACTAAACTTTGGACCTTGACATAGGAGGTTGGCGATTATCTGGGTGGAAAGGCAAATTGGTGAGCATCTGGCTTATTTGTTTAATTTCTGTGTCTGTCAAACGTCTGATCCAAACAAACTTGATGGGGTAACGGGGTGTTGAAGGTTTGCCCGCAGTCACTTGGACCTCATTAGGTCATGAGTGATAGGAGTAGAATTAGGCCATTTGCCCCATCACATCTACTCTGCCATTCAATCATGGCTGATCTGTCTCTCCCTCCAAACCCCATTCTCCAGCCTTCTCCCCGTAACCTCTGACACCCGTACTAATCAACAATCTATCTATCTCTGCTTTAAAAATATCCACTGACTTGGCCTCCACAGCCTTCTGTGGCAAAGAATTCCACAGATTCACCAACCCCTGATTAAAAACTTTTTTTCCCTCATCTTCCCAAAAGAACGTCCTTTAATTCTGAGGCTGTGACCTCTGGTCCTAGACTCTCCCAATAGTGGAAACATCCTCTCCACATCCACTGTATCCAAGCCTTTCACCATTCTGCATGTTTCAATGGGGTCTCTCCCTCATTCTTCTAAACTCCAGCGAGTACAGGCCCAGTGCCACAACACGGCAGACCCATCAGGCACATTAAACACTGCCAAATCACAGGGTGGAGGAGGTTGAATGGCCTTGGCTGTGTGTGAGCTGGGGCGGAAAACCCGGGAGGGGGGGCCAGTGGGGACACGTCCCCCCCATGTTTTGAGAGGTGGGCGACATCCCCGCCAAGTTAACCTGCCTGGGCTTGCGGGAAATATGGCCAGCGCGGAGAAGCAGCGCTGGTATCCCGTCAGTCCAGACAGGGCTGTTAGTTAACCCGGTGAGACAGGCAGTTGAGCTGCATTTAGCGCTGGATTGAGCCTCCGAAGCCTCGCGCACGTGTGTGAGTGGGCGCGTGCACGCGCGGTAGCCAAAAAATTGCGTCCCCCGTCCCCTCCATGTTTTGATAGTGAGTTCCGCTCTTGCGTGTGAGTGTGAGGAAAGCACGGTGGTGCAGCCAGTGGGGCCCCTGCCTCACAGCGACAGAGACCCACGTTCAACACTCACCAAAGATAGACACAAAACATCGCTGCAGAGAAGGAATGGGCGAAGTTTCGGGTCGTGACCCTTCTTCAGACTGAGGGGGGAGAGCGTCCAGAGAACTTGCACCTTCTCCCTGTGACACCGTGGATTTCCACCGCATTTTTCCGGTTTCCTGCCACATCCTGAAGCCGCACGAGATGGGAGATTAATTGTCCGGTCTAAGTTGCTCCTAGTGTGCAGCTGAGAGGCGGAATCTAACCCTTCCCCCTACAGGGACTTGGGGCAGTAATGTGCCATTTGGCCCCATAATGTGTTCCATGAGATCATCCGGTGGTTCGAGTCCTGCTCTCCCATCCTATCTCCATATCCCTGTCATCCACATACCGGTGCATCTCAGCCTTAGATATTCAGGCAAACCCCCTATCATGGGTTACGGGAGGGGTTTAGTTTATTATTATATATTGTCACGTGTACCGAGGTACAGTGAAAAGCTTTTGTTACGTGCTAGCCAGTCAGCGGAAAGACAATACATGATTACAACCGAGCCATTTACAGTGTATAGATACATGATAAGGGAATAACGTTTAGTGCAAGGTAAAACCAGCAAAGTCCGATCAAAGATAGTCCGAGGTCACCAAAAAGGTAGATAGTAGATCAGGATCCCTCTCTGGTTGAGGTAGGATGATTAATTTGCCCGATTACAGCTGGGAAGAAACTGTCCCTGGATCAGGTGTGTGTTTTCACACTTCTATAGAAACATAGAAAATAGGTGCAGGAGTAGGCCATTCGGCCCTTCAATATGATCATGGCTGATCATCCAACACAGTATCCTGTACCTGCCTTCTCTCCATACCCCTGATCCCTGTAGCCACAAGGGCCACATCTAACTCCCTCTTAAATATAGCCAATGAACTGGCCTCAACTACCTTCTGTGACAGAGAGTGGTTGTGTATACCTTTTGCCCGATGGGAGAGGGGAGAAGAGGGAGTGGTCAGGAGGCATGACTCGATTATGCTGCTGGCCTTGCCGAGACATAAAACATGAATGAAACATAATGGAGTCAATGGAAGGGAGGTTGGTTTGTGTGATGGACTGGGCTGCGTCCACAATTCGCTGCAATTTCACGCAGTCTTGAACGGAGCTGTTCCCAAACCAAGCTGTGGTGCATCCCGCTAAAATGCTTTCTGCGGAGCATCTGTAGAAGTTGCTTAGACTTGTTGGGGACATGCCGATCTTCCTAAGCCTTCTAAGGAAGTAGAGTGGAGTAGAGTCTAGCTTGCATTCCTACAAATCGGCCCGTACCACAAAGATGCGTCATCTGTGCATGGATTGTTTATTAAATTGTGTATTTATTCACATAAATTCTGTGCCTGTAAATTTTATTCCACACCTCAAATATTTGGATGGGAATTTGTGAATTCCGTCAAGGCAAATTTCTGCTACAGAAAGTCAGAAACGCCTATAACACGAGGTGGTGTAGCTGGTAGAGCCGCTGACTCAAAGCACCAGAGACCCAGGGATGCTGCCTGTGTGGAGTTCGCCCGTTCTCCCTGTGACCGCGTGGGTTTTCCTCGGGTGACCCGGTTTCCTCGCACACTCCAAAGACGCACATTGGCTGCTTTATTTATTTTAGTTTAGAGACACAATGCGGACACAGGCCCTTCGGCCCACCAAATCCGCACTATCCACACATTAACACTATCCTGCACTAGGGACATTTTTTACATTTATACCAAACCAATTAACCTACAAACCTGTATGTCTTTGGTGTGTGGGAGGAAACCGAAGATCTCGGAGAAAACTCACGCAGGTCACGGGGAGAACGTACAAACTCCGTGCAGATAAGCATCCGTAGCCAGGATCGAACCCGGGTCTCTGGCACTGTAAATGCTGTAAGGCAGCAACTCTACCGCTGCGCCACCGTGCCACACGTGTGTAGGGAGTGGGTGAGAAAGTGGAATAACATAGAGCTGATCTGAACTAATGATCGATGGTTAGCATGGACTCAGTGGGCTGGTTTCCATACTGTGTCCCAAGGTCAGTGTGAATTCAGTGGGTCGAAGGGCCTGCTTCCATGCAGTGATGTTTCCATGCTGTATCCCAAGGTCAGGGTGGACTCGCTGGGCCGAAGGGCCTGTTTCCATACAGTGTCCCAAGGTCAGCACTGACTCAATGGGCCAAAGGGCCTGTTTCCCTGCAATGTTCTAATGCCAGCAAACAAAGACATAACTCTGTGATGAAATGTTTCAGTGACACTAGCTTAACTCCCCATCGTAGACCTCTATAAGTAATTCATATCCACATCACAGTCGAAGGAGAGTGAGCTGCATGCTTTGTACTTCGAGGATCCAGTGCCGATTATTCACTCAGGTCTCTGGAGTGGGAATTGAACTCCCAGATTGGAGGACGAGAGGGCAGGGGCACGAGCCACGGCTGACACCTTGCAGTCTCAGTGCATGTGAATTAAGGCCGGGCTGCCGATTGACATGCTGACAGGAAGGTAGAGATTCATGCCTGCAGAGGTCTCTGGGAGCTCCCTTCCGAGTTACAGCGCTCCATGTCATGGAGTTGCTGAGGAGGAGGAGAGGGCTTCGGGAGCCGAGCTTCCCCTGAGGCACAAGGGGGTCAGGGTAGGGTCAAGGGCAGTCGCTCAGAGGGAGCTACAAGACAGACAACTCTGTGGTCCTCTCTGTTCTGTGTCTGATCCTATCCTGGGCTGTGAAATCACTAGGTCGAAGGTCACATCATTTAGCTGAGCTTTAAAAAGCAACAATTCACCACCAAAGGCCAGATTCCACTCCATGTCCTGCCAAGAAAACTTTTGTCCCTGTTCCAATTGTATTAAGTTTTCAACCAAAATAACATCAGCATGTCTGCAGCCTAGCCTTGAGGTTAAGTTCAGTTTAGTTTACAGCGCGGAAACAGGCCCTTCGGCACATAAAGTCCGCGCCGACCAGCTATCACCCGTGCACTAGCACTATCCTACACACACAAGGGTCAACATACCATTTTACCGAAGCCAATCAACATACAAACCTGTACGTCTTTGGAGCGTGGGAGGACCCGGGGATAACTCCCGCAGGTCATGGGGAAAACGTACAAACTCCATACAGACAAGCACCCATTGTCAGATTCGAACCCGGGTCTCTGGCGCTGTAAGGCAGCATCTCTACCACTGCGCCACCGTGCCACCGCTGCAATCGGATTGAAGCATTCAGAATTCTGCCTCAATAGACGGAAAAAATTCCCAAACTAGTCTCGTTGATCATTATTGTCACGAGTGCCGAGGTACAGTGAAAAGTTATTTTGTTGTGTGCTTTCCAATCAAAGAATAGACTATATGTGATTATAATTAAGCCGTCCACAGTGTACAGATAAAGAAAGGGCCTGACAGTTAGTGTCCATAAAAGTCCGATTAAAACTTACAAAATTCTTAAGGGGTTGGACAGGCTAGATGCAGGAAGATTGTTCCCGATGTTGGGGAAGTCCAGAACAAGGGGTCACAGTTTAAGGATAAGGGGGAAATCGTTTAGGACCGAGATGAGAAAAACATTATTCACACAGAGAGTGGTGAATCTGTGGAATTCTCTGCCACAGAAGGTAGTTGAGGCCTGTTCATTGGCTATATTTAAGAGGGAGTTAGATGTGGCCCTTGTGGATAAAGGGATCAGGGGGTATGGAGAGAAGGCAGGTACAGGATACTGAGTTGGATGATCAGCCATGATCATATTGAATGGCGGTGCAGGCTCGAAGGGCCGAATGGCCTACTCCTGCACCTATTGTCTATGTTTCTATGTAAAGATAGCACAACGGTCTCCAATGAGGTAGATGGGAGTTCAGGAGCGCACGCTAGCTGGCGAGAGAACGGTTCCGTTGCCTACGCATTGCTTGACAATTGAAGTGGTGCTGAAGGAGATTGGAGTTGTTGCTTGTGGTTTAATGTCAGAGGAGCGCGCGTTCAGCCGTTGCAAATCATTTAGTGAAGAGACTGAAATGTAAACATACGGGATAACAATAGAACTAGTATGAGCGGGTGATCGATGGTGGGCTGAAGGGCCTGTTTCCAAGCTGTAAACCTAAAACAAATATAAGAATAGACAGTCTGAAGAAGTCGACCCCGAAACGCCACCCATTCCTTCTCTCCAGAAATGCTGCCTGTCCCGCTGAGTTAGTCCAGCATTTTGTGTCTATCTTGGATAAGAATAAACGCAATGTGACGGAGATGCAGTCTTTGACAGTGAGGTATGTTTTTATGGAATTCCTGATTTCATTCTTCTGAGAATGGCATTGACTTTCCCACAGTAGGGAGGGTTAATTCAAAGCCATGTTGTCATTGAGTTGCTCACATGTAATCCCCAGTGGCCGACTAAAGAATGCGCGTGCCCAGCTTGACAGTAGTTGTGCCAGACCACTGCTGAGTCATCTACTTTCCTCGGAAACTTCGCTTCCGAAACCAAAGCATGCCGCTTTAAAAATAAACTCTTAGAGTCAGAGCAGGGAAACGGGTCCGTCGGCAAAACTTGCCCACACCGACCAACTTGTCTCATCATTAGTTCCACCTGTGTAGGAAAGAGCTGCAGATGCTGGTTTAATTCAAAGGTAGGCACAAAATGCTGGAGTAACTCAGCGGGACAGGCAGCATCTCTGGAGAGAAGGAATGGGTGATGTTTCGGGTCGAGAGTCTGAAGAAGGGTCTCGACCCGAAACGTCAGCCATTCCTTCTCTCCAGAGATGCTGCCCGTCCCACTGAGTTACTCCAGCATTTTGTGTCCATCAGTTCCACCTGCCCGCGTTTGGTCCATATCCCTCTAAACCTGTCCTATCCGTGACCCGTCAAAATGTTCCTTAAACATTGCAATAGAACCTTCCACAACTACCTCCTCTGGCAGCTAGTTCCACGCACCCATCACCCTTTTGTGTAAAAGAAGTTACCCCTCAGGTTCCTTTTGAATCTTTCCCCCCTCATCTTAAACCTAAGTCCCTCTGGTCCTTGATTTCCTTACTCTGGGCAAGAGACTCTGTGCGTCTACCCGATCTATTTCTCTCATGAATTTGTACACCTCTATAAGATCACCCCTCGTCCTCCTGTGCTCCAAGGAATCGAGTCCCAGCCAACTAAACCTCTCCCCGTAA